>NC_060167.1:36136273-36229375 GCF_021292245.1 Micropterus dolomieu
ATTGGGAAGTTTTTCATAGTGATGATATTGATGAAACCACAATGGTAACGACAGATTATATTAAATTTTGTACGGATAATGTAGTACCAAAAAAGGAGGTGATCATTTATGCAAACAATAAGCCCTACATAACTAAGAAAATTAAAAGCTGTATTAATAAAAAGAAACTAGCCTTTCATAACCAAGATCGCCTTGCAGTAAGATTAGTACAGAAGGAATTGAATGGTCTATTGAGGGAGGCCAGGAATAAACAAAAAGAACTTTTGGAGAACAAGCTAAATATGTCTAACCCTAAACAGCTTTGGGACTCTATGAAATCCATAACAAATATGCAGCCTTCACAGAAATATGTATCTACTTCAGATGATCTACAGAAAGCCAATGACCTAAATAATCTTTATCTAAGATTTGAGAAGTGCAGCCAAACTCCTGCAAACAGCCTTAGCGATATAGAGACTTCTGGTGTTCTTAGAGAAAGGTTGCTGATTGATGCTAATCAGATCAACCATTACTTTAAACACATTTGTCCTAACAAATCGGCAGGCCCGGATGGAATTTCAGCCTACATCTTAAAAAATTTTGCTTATGAATTGACTCCAGTATGGCTTCCTGTATTTCAACAATCTCTGGACATTGGTACTGTTCCTAGCCTCTGGAAAAGGGCTGTAATCATACCGGCCCCGAAGATAGCCAAGCCCGTAGTAAACAATGATTTTAGACCGATCGCATTAACGTCTGTGATTATGAAATGTTTTGAAAAGTGTATTGTGTCAATGTTAAAAGCAGAGGTTGCTAACAACCTAGATCCTTTACAGTTTGCCTATAGGCAGGGGAGGGGAACTGAGGATGCTATTATTAGCATTATGCACCTAATTCTGAAGCATTTAGAGAATCACAAAGCCTATGCTTGTTTACTTTTTATCGATTTTAGTTCGGCCTTTAACACCATTCAAACACCCTTGTTAATCTCAAAGATGGAGCAGTTGAGTGTAAACCAAGCTATCATAAAGTGGTACTCATCTTTTTTAACTGACAGAATTCAGTGCGTTAAAGTAAACAATTGTCTTTCACAACAAAGAAAGACTAGCACAGGTGTCCTACAAGGCTGTGTCAGTTCTCCAATTCTTTTTACTTTATTTACAAATGAATGTTCAAGTAAGCATTCAAAAAACTATATTTTTAAATATTCAGACAACACAGCCATCTTAAGTCTTCTCGATGAAGACGATAATATTAGAGATGTATACCTGCCAGAAATATGTCAGTTTGTTGAGTGGTGTGATAAAAATGATCTAATAATAAATATAAAGAAAACAGCGGAGATCATATTCGATCCAAAAGGTATTGGGGACCATCATCAAGTGGTCATACATGACCAAAACATCACCCAAACGCAGACTTACAAGTATTTGGGTGTTTATATAGACAGCTCACTTACTTGGAAAACTCACACGGAATGGGTTTGCACACGGCTGCACCAGAGACTATATTTTTTACGTAGATTACGTTTTTATGGGGTGAATAAGAAAATTATGATGCTGTTCTACAAGGCTGTTTTAGAAAGTATTGTTAAGTATGGTGTTCCAGTATGGTTTGGGAACCTATCTATACAGCTAAAATCCAAATTGTCACATCTGGGGTTGACGGCACTTAAAACAGTTGGAAATGAGGAATCTTTGAATCTCCAACAGTTATTTGAGAATAGCACTTTAAATCAGGTGCAGAAAATTGTGGGGGACCAAACTCACTTTCTGCACTCTCAGTATGAATTGCTCCCCTCTGGCAGAAGATATAGAGTTCCACTGTGCAAACTAAACCGGTATAAAAATTCTTTTGTTCCTGTGTCTACACGTATGTTGAATAACAGTCTATCTTATTAATTATAAATTTGTAAATTAATTGTCTTTCCTCTTTTTATACTTTTTATACTTGTATATTGTATATTTCTATGTACATGCAGCAACCATGCAGTCCAAAACAAATTTCCTTTCGAGGACAATAAAGTATACTACTACTACTACTACTACTACTACTACTACTACTACTACTGCGCCCTCAGGTCACCTGCAGTCTTCCAACACCCTGTGCTTCTCACCAGTGTATGCTGATCGGACCACGCTGGCTGGCCTGGATTACAACCACCGTGTCCACAGACCAGCCAGGAGAAAAGCTGATCACACAATTCAGTATGTTGCATTATGAGTACTCTTGTGCATTTTACTCAATATATTTATAAGTGACGAGTCAAAAAATATTAAACAGTATGAAGAATACAGATAGATGGTGCTGATTGTTATTGATTGCATTTTATGTGGAAATAGTTTACTAATTACTCTGTAAGACAACAATGTCAGGTGTTAGAAACTTTTCACTAAGCTGATCCTCCTTTCTGTATTATTAGGTACAGCAAGGTTTACAACAAAGAGTCCAGAGTCCAGGAAGTGGAGCTTGTATTACTACTACTGAATGTGGAGAAGGACTACAGTTACATCACAGCCCAGTGCCATCCTCCTCCTCCTCCTCCGGTTGTCTACTACTGAGGAGATGCCTAGAAGCAGAACCAGGAGACCTGATGATCCCCGTCAACATGGGGTTCAGTCAGATGTCCCTGCCCCAACTGTGTTGCTAGATACAGCAAAATATAAAACAAAAAGTAATATGGTTGGTTTTGAAATGTGGTAATCATGTCAGAGAGGTGATTGTGCTATATTTAATCATCTCCACAGCAGCGAAATGATGCTACATGCAAAGTCTGAACTTTCTTCATAATCAGTCACCTCTGGACACACCTTGTCTCTTCCTATATATATTTATTTTTAATGATGTTTAAAATGATCTATTTGTGTTATAGGTTGTAGTTTTAGTAGTATATGATAACATTAAACAAGTGTTATACCACATTTGGATATCATTATTTCGGACATAAGACATGAATGAATGACAGAAATGTAGTTGCTTGATTGTTTATTCTGCAAGTGTAAAGAAAAGGCATTTATCATTTTCAATGTTTTATTTAAAAAATAATGAAAATATTATCCAGAACAGGGAAAAATATTCTTTGTATTTTCTCTACCCTCCTGGGAATAAAACAAAATCAATGTACATAGTGGATAGAATTTTTTATGTAGCAGTTAGTGACATTACATCTTCCACCCTGCTAGGATTAAACCTCTGTGTTGTCCTAGTGAATCAGGATAAAGGTTGCATATCTTCCAGAAACAGCAACTCAGTATCACGATTCTGTGACCAAGTGGTCCACACTGCCACACTACAAACTGTCTGTATGCTGCCTGACTGAACTGTCTGTTACTCTGTCCTGGGTCTGGAAGGTCAGCCATGTGTGGTGCATGGAAACACAGTAGTCTGGATGTTGTCCACAGTCCTCAGATTCTGGCCTGTAAAGGAATATATAGTTGTTAGAACCCCAAATTGGAAAGATTGGTGTAATTGGAAAGAAAATTTATTAACATTATTAGGTATTTGTATTGAACAGGGCTTTGTTGTTCTCTAACAGGACTTCTGTGTACACACCAGGTCAATGTACATGACACAGATGAGCCAATGGCTGAACCAGAGCTGTAGTTAGTTGTTGTAGTCAGTAAACAATAATAAAAAAGTAATAACAATAATGGATTACATTTATATAGCACTTTATTTTTGATACCCGAAGAGCTTAGGGGGAAACACCAGAGAAACTTTGAGACAAGTACACTGGGAGATAATAGTAGACTAATATTAAAATATTTATGTATATATACACACCTGTTCATATGCTGTTCTTGGAGTGTGAAGCTCGATGCAGGTCATAGAATATGGGCTGCTTAGCTTGCACCTCATCCCCTGGCAGCCCTCCCTCCTCTGCTTCGCCTTGACCCCAGTCCTCTCCTAGTCCTGTGGTCTGTGCTTGGCTCTGGGGTGCAGGCCTCATCAGAGACAATAATGCTGTCACCGTAGAAGCTCTAACATGCAAAACAACATGCATGTTATGAGTCTAACACGAAATTCATGTTCGTGTAGTGTAACTGATGGTAAAGAGAAAATGTGTATCAGCCTGTTTTTAGCTTTGCCCAATGTTACTGCAGCTGTTAGCACAGCTATCTGTCGCTAACAGTTAGCTAGCCAGCTCGTTACTGATTAAAACTCTGTCTTTTTAAACCTATCCAATATTAACATGCTAGCTAGACAGTGAGTACTAACAGCCGGTTAGTTGTTTATTTTATTATTTTCTTACCCCTGATGTGCACTACGCTCCTCTCCGCTCATCAGACTGTGCTCGTCCTTCAGCGGTGTCGGCAACGCGCGTTCACATGTTTTGGGGGCGTGGCTTTGGAAGGAGCCTAAAAGGGAGGGGGTGAGAGTTTCTCTGTTGGATACTTTCAAAATCCAGCAGTTTCTTGATAGTCTCTCAAACTTACCTACCCTGCCTTTACAGCCTCCACTGTATTTTGACATTTCTATGATATTTCATATTTCCTTACAATGTTGATTGCCCACATAGTTTGCCTAATATTTTTTGCCAAATAGCTTAATTTTGTGCTCAAAGTTGCAGAAGTTGCTTAGTTGTTACATATTGTTGTGACGTCTGACTATAGTAATGTCATACGTCATTCTCCAAGCTTGCGCAGGCGCACTGTCATGCGTCGTTAGAAAACTGTCATGCCATCACGCCTCATTAAATCAGAGCATTAAACCAATAAACATCTTTGTGAGCTAGCTAACCAATTTATCATGTAATTTACTTAGAACTTACAGTCGGTATGTCTCTCTGTGTCTGATTGTTGGTTTGTCTTTCTAGTTTAGTTAGCTAAGTTAACTAAGTTGTAGTTAGCCAAATGTGGTTAGCTAGCATAGTTATTGCAGAGAGTTAGCTAACAGAGGGTCTTCGTTTTATTTTTTAGTTTCCTCCTCTTAGTTTAGTGTGCTGTTCATTTTCATTATGGTTTTTGTGCATGCGATGTTGGAGGACAGATGACAGAAAACGCGTCTCACTTTCACCTGCCACCGTCTTAAATAACGTTACACTTTGCAACATGCATTTTACTGACGGCCGTTTTACCAATGCATCGGCGGAGGCACCCCCCACACCCCACACCCCCGCGGTAAAGTAAGCACACCATAAAACGTAGTGGAAGTTAGCGTGTGCAGGACCATCGACTGTATGATTGATAACAGCTGATACTTGCACATTAGTTTCTATCATGGGTAAGTAATAGCTACTCCTGCCAGACAGTAAAATGTACTAAACTTTACAGTGTAGTGATGTTAACACAGCATATCGTTAGTGAACACTCCAGTCGGTCAGTTTTTGGTTGTCATGGTAATGTATTATGTCCGACTATTAACCACAACCCATTCTCTGTTTGAGAAAGAACGTTCACCAAAAACGGCAGTTAAAATTGGCTGGAGGGGGGCTTTAATGTAAAACGTGAAATATATTATGATTTTGTGCTTTAATTTACCTGCTAACACAGACCAGTTGCTAACATTATCCATTGCAGCATACTATAATTGTATCGCTTTCCATATTACTTCACCAGCTAATGTGATCAATATTCCTATCCCGTGTAACGGTATTATGTCAGAGTGTTGATTTTAGCCTGCAAGAAATAATGGTACAAAGAAAATATGTTATTGTTTATACTAGCCTATACTGATGCAAGGCAGGGCCAGCCAGCTACATTAGCATATCATATCATGTCAGTGTAATCAGGATGGCTTACTTCAACGTCACACTGATAAAAAATATTACTTTAACATTGCAGTGGGAGTTTACCTGAGTTTCCAGCTGTCTCTTGTGTCTCTGTTTTGGCTAATGTGGAGTCACTCATGAATTTGAGCACGTGCAGGAGCACACTTGGACACATAGTTGTTGCAATCGGAAACCTCACTGCTAGAGGCCACTGAAAACTACACAAGACCCCTTTAAGATCACCTACAATGATTACTTAATCTGTTTTAAGGACTAAACTTGATAAAAACTCAGAATATGGAGTTACACTATTACAAGTATAATTAGCTGTAGTGTTTTCCAGGTTGGTTGTGAAAGACTAAGAACAAGGTTTTTGAAATAGTTACAATAAAATACAAGAAGTGTAATATTATAATGGCTGCACTTTATGAATATGATTGGACATAAGTCAGCTGGTAGCCAAGAAGCTGATGAATAAGCCACTGATGGTGAAACATGATTGAAGCAAGCTGATGTCAGTCAGCTAACACAATCGAATCAATGTTCTGCCTGAACTAATGCACTTCTCCATGAAGAGAAAAAAGTATTACATCCAAATATATTCAGTATTAAAATTACTTAATTACTTTATTTTTACTTAATGTTTTTAAATTTTTAGGAAATATTGAGTATTATATTGTTCATGCGTTTAAAGAAATTGCATTCCAAAATACCATATGATAAGTTGTTGATACAAGTGATGCTTTAAATGTAACTAAGTAACTTTACACTATTTGATGAACTATAAAACATGACACACTGTGTCATGTTTTATAGTTCATCAAATAGTGTAAAGTTATAGTTCATCAAAAAGTTATAGTTCATCAAAAAGTGTACAATGTTTTGTAGTGCATCTAATGTTTTGCATGCAAAATCTTTGGATGCAAACTACCAGCTACATTTATTCGATAAATTATAGTAAAGCAGAAAGTAAATTTTTTGTCTGTGATTGTATGTGATCTCTTTGTCTGAAACTCTTGAACGGATTATATTGTAATATTACAAAATAGAACATAAGAATATTAAATCATATTATATTATTCTATCACTCTATATTGTACATTCTCATTTTCCAAAAAGAGAGTTTGAGGACAAAGCTATCCTTAGTAAACCTTTGGAAAGTACTAGAGTAAATGTTTTTAGTTACTTTACTGGTTATTAGTGTGTAAACACACACGTTGCAACATTCTATTCTTCATGCCACACTCCCAGTTCTCCTCAGCGAACCTCGTGCCACTGACCTGCTCGCAGTTGATGACGATAGTGGCTGTGCTCTCTGGTCAATATTTGTGCAGGCAGACATGTTCCAGAAGGTCCCCTCAGGACCCCAGGTCTGGCTGTCCATTGATAAGCAAGTCCAAAACAAACACAGGTAAACAGTTAATGACGACAGTAGAGATGATACCAGCTTGTCAATCAGTCATCATCCTTCAAAAAAATGGGAGCCACCCTTTGGAACATCTTGTCACTGACCTGTCAATGTTGTATATATGTATCTCAACTTTAGATTTGCCTGAGAGTCTCACCTGCTTTGTCACAATGTTAAAGTAGCCTCCATATTGAAACACTATGGACAAGAATTATGTGAATACTAGAATCCCCAATTTTCCCCATGTTCCTGCTCAACACAATTATTAATACTAGTCCTATTGTTATGATCTGTTGCCACGTGTTTGATTATGGTGGGAGTTGTTGGGTCTCTGTAAATAATATTACAAAGAGCAGTGTACACTGGATGAAAAGTGCAATGAGATAATTAGCACTATATAAACAAAACTGAACTGAATTGAATTCACATGGAGAGGACGTTGATGAACTCATTGGTTATATAACAGGGTTTTAGGAATGGGTTTGGGTTTGAGTTTAATTATTTCCTGTTTTTTAAGTATCCTTCCTCATGTGTCTTGTGTTACTTTACTTCCTGCCTTTATGTGTTGTGCTTGTCTTCGACAAACCCAAGTTCTCCCACACTATACTGCTCTTCTGCACCCTGCAGTGGCTGCCGGTGGCTGTTCGAATCAGATTCAAGACACTGGTACTTGCATGCCATGCTGTAAATGTCTCAGACCCATTCTAAATCCAGAACAGGGTCAAACCATACACCGTAGTCCGGTCACTATGCACTGCTACTGCCAATCGTCTTACTACACACTCACTATGAGGGGCTACTGCTCAACAAAATCATGACTGTTTTCTGTCCAGGCTTTACTATTGTGCAATGAACGTCGCATTGACATCAGGACTGCAGATACTCTACACATCCTTTGTTGCAGACTGAAAACGTAACTGTTCAGACTGCAACTTGGCCCATAAAAACTCTTTCTCTATTGTTCTCTATGTTGCACTTAAAGCATTTCAGCATATTTAATGAAATTGCCAACCATTTTTTTCCTAATCTTTGTCAGAAGTCCTGTCCCGTGGGAGGGCAGCAACCGTGTAGGCACATAAGAATTTAAAAGAGACAGATATAATGGTGCAAGGCCATTCACTATTTTGTACGGTAACAACAGAACCTTAAAATCTGCTCTAACCTGAACAGGCAGTCAGTGCAGTGAGGCCAGCACAGGAGTTATATGCATGTATTTAGATGATCCAGTCAGAATACTTGCTGCAGCATTCTGGACCATCTGCAGACCTTGCAAACTTTTCTTAGGCAGCCCATGAACAGTTCTTTCTAATAGTCCAGCCTACATGTAACAAAGGCATGAATAAGAGCCTCAGCATCTTTAAGTGCCAAAATTGATCTAATCTTTGCGATTCTTCGGAGATGAAAGAAGGGTACTTTTGTCACCTCTTTAATATGCAAATCAAATGAAAGTGATCGATCAAAAACGACCCCAAGATTCTTTACTGTCGCCTTGCAATGAATGACCGAATCATCAATGGATAGAGTAAAATTGTCATACAAATGACCTAATCTAGCTGGTCCAATAGTTATCATCTCAGTTTTTGCTGAGTTGAGTAGCAAGAAATTTGCTGATAACCAGCTCCTCACAGCAGCCAAGCAAGTCAATAACTTAACCGAATCAGATGCATTTCCTGCAACAGCTGTCATATGTATTAGTAAATCATCAGCACTGCAATGAAAAACAATCCCAAAAGAACGAATGATCTGACCCAATGGCGCTAAGTATAACAAAAACAACAGAGGACCACGGACTGAACCCTGTGGAAACCCATGCTGAAGTGGTGAAGGGTCAGAAAATGTATTATTATAAAACACATGTTGAGATCTTTCTGAAAGGTAAGATCTTAATAACTTAAGCAACTGGCCAGAGATGCCAAAGTATTTCTCTATTCTGTCCAAAAGAATACAGTGGTCCACAGTATCAAAAGCCACGCTAAGATCCAACAACAAAAGGACAGATGTTATGTCTGAGTCAGCTGCCATTAATAGATGATTTACCACCTTCAGTAGAACGTTAGATTATTAGATGACAGATATTTTAAAAGTTGATTTGAAACCACTTTCTCAAAGACTTTAGATTAGAAGGCCAAATTAGAAACAGGTCTATAATTTTCCAAAGAGTTTATATGCAGATTTGGTTTCTTCAATAATGGTTTAACCACTGCAGATTTGAAGCAAACCCGAAAAACTCCTGTGGAGAGCGGAAGGTTTAAAACAGCTAAAACATACAATCCTAATGTTGGCCATAGTTCATTAAGAACCCAGGCAGGCAAGGTATCCAGAGAGCAAGTGGTACCTCTCGCATGCAGTCACAACAATTTTAGTTAACTCAGCCTGTGATAGCGCAGTCTAATCCCCCAACATTTGACTGGGGTACCATAGTTCGGATGTCCTCAACTCTCTCATAAAAATACATCATAAAATCATGTTCTGACAAATCCGTACAACTTACTGGCTGCTGACTGTGTATGTCTATCAACAGTGTCAAATAAAAGTCTACGGTTATGCTTATTATTCATAATCACATTAGAATAAAAAGCTGCCTTTGCAGTTGCCATCCTAAACTGATAGGTGGTTAGACTGTCATTCAAATTAAGGTCATTTAAAGCACTAGTGCTAATATATCGAGATAACCTCTTGTGGTACAGTGCTACGGGTTCCCTCTGAACCTAGTGATTGATTCTTGCTTCCTTGTGTATGTTTCTGACCATTATTTTTGACTGTGCTCCAGATCCTCTCCTCCTGTGGAGAATTGTGCCAGTCTGTCTCAGTGCCTTTTCTGTGTTTTCAGCCCACTACGTACCGGCCTGTCAGAGAAGATTCCAAGCAACATTCAGTATTTTTGCAGATTCTTGCAAGCTGTAAATAAATTGGACTATTACTTTTTACTACTGCTCCCTGTCTGTGCACTTGGGTCCTAGAAAATTACTCTCAACAAAACGATCTGGCCAACATGGACCCAGCAAGCTCAGTCCCGGAAGTAGCTGCTCTACAGCACGCTATCTCCAACCAGGAACTCTATCTAGGACAACTCAAAAAGATTCTACAGAACTTAATGGATTATTGTTATGTATGTATGTATGTAAACACTATGGATAATCAAATCTCAACTGTCAAGTGTCTTAGTTATCTGTCAAACCCATTCCTCCAATGTCTGTTCCAGTTTGTCGCTAAGCTAAGAGAGGTGTTTGATTATCCTAACCATAAAGGAGATGCTACTGGGCATCTAAATCTTTAACTATTAGGGATCTATGAATGTGGCTGACTATTCAGTGGAGTTTCAAACTTTAGCGGCTGATGCTAGATGAAATGATGAGTACTTTAGAAGGGATTAAACAGACAGCTTAAAGATGAACTGGTGTCTGAAGACGAACCTGAGTTCGACCTAAGTTTTGGCTCGTTTGACTTTTTTCCCTGTCCATTAAACTAGATATCAGCTCCATGAGCAGTGCAAGCACAGATCCAGCCTCCCTTAACAGTTGCCCTGCTCCCAAGATTAAAGAAGTCCCCTCCGATTCCAGAGACATGGCTTTCCCTTCTGCTTCTTTGCCTGAGCCCAAACCCATTTTTACAATTTCAGTCTGTGTTTCTCAGTTGAGCAAATGTTAGCTTGGAGAGGGAGGAATAACACAACATGAACTACATAACCGCGCTGATAATGGAATTTCCATATGACTCATTGTTTATTACTAACACATTAACCTTATCAAACCCAGTTGTACGGCTACTGTCTTATCATGCATGAGTAAAACAGAGGCTACACATCTTCCAAATGTTACTCATTGAATTGAGAAGCCTAATTTAAGCAGGAGCTCAGCAACAGGCATCAATTCACAGCAGGCATTGTCACTCAACTTACTCGAGACAGACTGGGCTCGGTCTGATGACATTTCTCTCGTATTTCTGCAACACTTTCTGCATCTTAATATCTTGAACATTTCATAATTTCGGGAAGAGCCAACTTGACCACGCTGAATGATACTGTTGAAGAAGAGCGAGTGAGTGCCTGTACTGCAGCCAAGAGGTCAACTTTCTTGCACAATGTCCGGTACGGCAAAAAGATACGGCTCTTAGGAGTAGTAGCGGTAGGAGTACTGTTGGGTCAAGGCATCTTCCCATCCAACCAGCAACTAAATCTTTATATTCCTGCCATCACATCCCCTGATAGCACAGGATTTTTCTGTGTTTTCAGCAAATCTAACTAATACTACAGGCAGCAATTGACTCTGCTGCCGAAGGCAATTTCATTGATAAAGAGTTAGCCAGTCAGTCTAAGATCTCTATCCCCCTAAATGAACCTTGCACGGTAAATGCTCCAGCCTGCTCACTCCCAGTGTACTGTCGCTGCCACCCTGATTCCTTCTGGCAACCATGTAGAGACAATTCACTTTAGTGTAATATCGTCACCAAAAAATCCTGTAGTTCTGGAACATCCCTGCCTCCAACAGTACAATGGATCCCAGAACCCCATATGGACTGGTCAGTTGTTCGCATAATTAGTTGGAGTTCTGTTTGTCACGGCTAGTGTCTGCAGTCAGCCTTAGCAGAAGTCACTATTCCCCCATCCAGTGGTGAACCTCCCAACCGTCAACTGTTCCATCTGAGTACCATGACCTTAGTAAAGTTTTCATTATGGATTTGGCACTGTTTCTCCCTCCTCACTGTCCACAAGATTTTGAAATTGCACTGCTCCATGGTTTTCCTCTTCCTTCTAGCTGGTTGTACGTGTCGCCCTGATAGTCTATTGAGAAATACAAAAAGAACTCCCTTGCATGTGGACTGATCTGGCCTACTTCTACTGATGGCACAGGATATTTCTTTGTAAGTAAAAAAGACAAAACTCTCAGACCCTGCATTTATTACCGAGGTTTACACTGCATCACTGTGAAGACATTTTGATTTTCTCTGATAATGTCTAGTCATGTCTCCCATGTGTGTCAGGTTCTGCAAAGGTTGTAGGAAAACAAACTCTTCGTCAAAGCAGAGAAGAGTGAGTTCCACACCAGTTCAGTCTGCTTCCTGGGCTACATGGTTGAGAACGGGCTGGTGAAGACTTGTAATGTTTTATGGGGTATTAACAAATATCTTTTGCTGTTTTATTAGAGACTAAAGCAAAGTGGCTGCACCTCTCACCTAGCTCTCACCAGAAAATCTGCCTACATGCAGACAGCCAATAGGCTAAGTTCTGGCCAGTTACAATGTGCACTGTTTTTTGGACGTTTTCTTTGCATGGTCTCACATTGCTTTGGATTTTGTGACTGGATTACCCTCATCACAAGGTAATACCACCATACTAACCTTGTGGATCGTTTCTCCAAAACAGTTCACTTTGTGGATCTTCTTAAACTGCACACATATAACCATATATTCCAACTTCATGGTATCCCCCCAGGACATTGTTACCAACAGAGGCTCACAATTCACAACTCAGATTTGGAGATCGTTTTTCCAGGCTTTAGGAGCCACTGTCAGTTTGTCTTATTGTTATCACCCTCAGACCAATGGCCAAGTAGACAGAGCCAACCAGGACCTGTTGGCCACATTACAATGTGTCACCAGTACTAACCCATTATCCTGGAGCTCTCATCTTGTCTGGATTGAGTATGCTGACAACTCCATGACCAATGCTGCCACAGATCTGTCCCCTTTCATATTCTGTCTGAGCTATCATGATGCGGTGTATTTTCAATGTCTGTCACCGGGGCACAGGTTTCCAATACCTCGTAGACTGGGAGGGATACTGTCTGAATTAGCGAGATGAGAGATGGTTAAGGAGGTCCATTGGAACCTGGAGGCTCCCGTGTGGGGGGTACTGTTATGGTCAGCGGTACCACTCTCCCTTTCCCTAGTGTTTGTGTTGTTTTTTCTCCCTCTCCTTGGTGTTTCTGGGTTTTTGTGTGTGTGTGTGTGTGTGTGTGCGCGCCTTTTGTGTGTGCTTCGTTGCCTGTCTAGCTCTTACTACATGCCGGCTTGTCAGAATACTCCAAGCAACTTTCTCAATTTCGTAAAAAAGTTTTTATGCTTGGTTGAGGTGGTTTTTGTCTTTTTCGAAAAAGGGTTAAAGCGCTAGTATATGGGAGAGGGAAACACCTTTGCAGAATATGTTCTGACGTAGCCAACATTTACCTCACCTGCCTGATCAGCTGTTTCCGCTTTGGGCGTCTTCCCGGATATTTCCATCATGCGCGGAAGCATGGTTGGTAGCAACTTGCCCACCTCTCCTTCTTGTTTATTACTGCCATACGTAACGTCAACTTCTGCCGTAACTACGTTTTGCGTTGCCTGGTTTATTCGCTCCAAACCAGTGGATGAAAATGTGCCTAATTAGCATTTATTTTTGTATTACTTTTTAGCAACATTTCAAAAGTTTGCTTAAAATTCACTAGACAATAAGATGGAAATGTGGCTACAGGCAGGAGTCACGGAGGAGGAGTTGCGACAACCAACCACACTGTATTTCTAGAAAACCAAGTTTTAATAAACTATAGTTTTCTTTTTTCAAGAATGTTATGGGAAGTTATTTAATATATTCAAAATTAGAAAAATACATAAATGAATGTCTAATAAGCTCAAAGGGTGAATTTACATGTACACATTTACCTCCTCACAGTATACAGTTGTGAAACCCTGTTACATGTAGGCTGCTGCTTAATGTGGATGTTTTATAAATATCTGAACAAAAATATATTGGATGTCTCTGCAGTAAGGGTGTGTTCAAGTTTAGAGAAGCTTATCCAAACTCCTTGTTTCCTCCTTTTATTTGGTTAGGTGATAACAGTATCATTCAAACAAGACTTACGTTTTCCTGAGGACAAGCTAATCCAAACCAAATCTAGAAATCAGCCCCCAAAAGAGAATGGTTAAATATATAAACTGATAGGAGCAGTTGCTCATGCCTGGAAGGCTGACTATAAAAATATAACCTGTAGTCTGAAGTAGAGCTAAAAAATAATAAATAAATGCAGCAAAAGCCTATCATGCTTTTTATTGAATTACAGGACATTACAGGAAATTTGTTTTGCCTCATCACTGCAATTCACACACCACTTCAGTCATGTTCAAGTGGGGGATGTTACACTTTCAAGAAATGAAACCAGAGCTTTACAGGACTGTGATTCTCAATATGAAACTTTATGCCTTTTCAGTTATGTACAGTATTTGTCATGTATAACAGCAGCTGCTCTATCTATTGATACCATCTAGGAAACATGTTGATCTTGCAGATATTAGAAACCATGCATTAATTAATGTAACAGTCATTCTCAATGAGCTTTCAGTAAACACATTACATAACATTCCAATAACAGGCCCTTATGGAAACTATTTGATAAGCTGAAAACTGAATAAAAAGTAACCTTTGAAAACAAAAACAATGATAAATAGTATTACAATTTTGTCATTGAATAAAAGTGAAACAATGTACAAATGAATTAATTACTGTTTTAATGAAAAGTCGTACTGAATGATGTGTATGCAAATCCTCCGACATCTTTCATTTTAGAAATGTTAAAGCTGCTCTAATCAATATTTTTCTGCTAACAATAGATAAAATAGAAAAGTGTCGCTTTCGAGTGATTAACCCACAGAGAATAATCACCCAACTGTGCACTTCCCCTTATTTCTACAAAGCTTTAAATGTATTTCAGCTCATTGTTTTGGTTTGTACATTTGTATCAGTCTCACCAATCATGAACCTTTCCAGCAGCAGCAGGCTGACGTTTTTTACCAAAAAAACTCTGATAATTATATACACTGTACATTACTTGTCAGGCACCAAATGTCCGACACGAAAAGTTAGTGACTAGCCTTGAGAAGATTATGAAGCCATATTAGCTATAGAGCCAAATATTTTTCTCAGGAGTTGGTGGAGACCAAAACAGAGCCAAAAGGTGAGTGAATATTTGTGAATACCCAAGTGGCCAGAAACATGACTTCAAATGAACGCTATGTTGCTTCGTATTACGGAGTGCGTAAAAATCCAAATGTTTGCTAACTAGTTTGACATATCGTAATAAAGTGATAATATGTCAATGTTGTGTTTATAGCTTGATTCAGCTGTCCCCAAGTGGCCTGCTCAGTCATTTTAGCAAATGTTAACATTCAGATTTATGAAAGCTAGGAAAAACGGTAAGCTAATAGTACTGAAATGAGAAAATGTGAGGAGGAGCTCTGTTTCCCCGCGGACACTTGAAGGGAATAATTCCTATGTAGTGATGACTGATTACTCTAACCTGTGTTTGGGGGTGGGGAGTGTGGGGCTGTGGCTTTGGCACTTTTAGTGTTGCCGGCAATGAAGATAGCAGGCAGGGGGTCCGTTCCTGTGTAAGTTCAGTGAAATTCAGCCCCGGTCTTTGAGACGGAGAGGCCTTTTGTGCGAGTACCCTTTGGAGGCGCACAGAAATATTATTTGCAGTTATTTTAATACGTATTAGAGTTTTTGTTGTATACAGTGCATCATATAATGCTGAAGACCTTCAAGAAACTTCAGCATGACACCTGCCTCCTCAGTTTGTATAAGCAAGGCTGAACAAGACCAGGTCAGGCAAGCCCGAGTCAGTCTGAGTGTTAAAATACAATAATATACTGTACTAATAAACTAATATAAAATATACTCAGCTACATTGAATTCCCATATAATAGAGCAATGTGTGCATGTGTGAGCGTAAAAATCAAATACCTAATTTTTAGCTCTGAGTAGGCCTCTCCCTGGCTCACCTTCCCCTTTGCTGGCCTCCACTTTGCTTTTACTGATTTTACAGCTACATAGGCTATGCACGAGAAGAACATCAGTAATAAATATGACAATAATCCATTTTCTAATTCTATCTGTGCATAATATGATTGCCTAATCAGCACTGCACACTGTTTTGCTGTGGTTCTCTTAGGATGTGTGCAAAGTTCCCTTGTAGTGCTGTGTTATAGGGTTGTATGGTGGCTCCGGTGACCATTAGGGGTTGACCTATGTCTCCCTGCTCTCTGCTTGTGGTGTCCTTTCCTAAAATTTGAATTTAAATTTCCAATAAAGATAGTATTTTGTACTATATTCCTGTTTCTATGATTCTGTTCTCTGCCACTGACGCTGGACCAGACCGGGTAAACAAAGGTGGTGGCAGTGTTACGCTGTCTTAAAATCTAGAATAATAAAATTGTATTACAGTACCATAACATAATTAAGGGCTGTGAACTTAAAGGCAATGTTAATCTTATTTTCCTTTGGCTTTTATGTTTATACAGGACGATGTTGGAGCACTAGGTGAGATTTTATATTGAGATTTCATGTGCCCAATCCTATACTATCTGTGACATTAACCACCGCAGTGTGTGTAAAAGGTTCTGCAGCCAAATAGTAATCGTGTTCAATAATGCAAGCGTGGTCCAGACATCATATCCTTTTTGGAGGCCAAACATGTGTTTGGGATTTTTCCCATGGAAGCTATATGTATTAAACAGAGATTGTTTTCTTTCATACTAGTGAATTTATGGGGTACATCTTTTGTAGAAAATGGTTTTATTTGAACACTGGATGGAGCACTTATCAAGTGGGGGGGTCTGGGGGATGTCCCCCTGAAAATTTTGAGGATTAAACACTTCATTTCCTGCATTCTGGTGAAAACTTCTGCACCAATTTCTGACTTTTCTGCATCAACTTATGGAAATGTCTTTATTTATATAAAGAGAAATACAAAATTCATGCAGGCTGGCGTTTCCAAGTGCAGACATAGGGGGGAAACGGATTTGTACCCATAATGGAGACACTCATGTAGAGCAGGTTCTGTTACAGTGTTTTAATAAATCCCAAACAAAGGATGAACAAACTTATTCTCTGAAGAGGCAGGCAGCAGTCAAACACAGAAGAGCAGAAGGCACACACAAGCACAGGGACACTCGACAGAAGACGAAGACAATGACAACAGACAATGGGAAGACACCTACTAAAATACACAAAGAGGGAGGTGATAAACAAAGACAGGTGAAAGGCATTCAGTCTATCAATGAGCACACAGAAAGGAGCAAAGTTAAACAAGACAATCAAGGCAGAAAACTTTAAAAATAAAACAGGAAATAACAGAACTGAAATCAAAACTATAACAACAGCGACAGCAGTAAAATGTAACCTACTATACACAATGCAGCAATAATATAAATCCAGAGAAAACATACAATAACAGTACAATATTTTTGCATGTGCGCATTTCACTTTTGTCACAGCTATGTACTCTTTTGTAACTATCTATCAGGATTTTAGCATCATGATTGCTTTAATAATTTGCTATACTTTTCCTCACATTTCTCACTCTTTCCAATGATATGTTATGTGTTTGATCCACCAGAATGGCATTTTAAACTCAAGTTAACTAAGTAATAAAATTCTACTGTACATGTTTCTGTTGATTTAAATGGACAGAATTATTGGCTGTTGGCAAAATGTGGACTATGAATTATATGTAATATAGGTAATAAAAATGTTTTGACTGTTATGGATCTTAATGAAATTACATTTCGACACAGGAGGTTACAAAACTTAAATCAGTTTGGGGCTTGTCTTTGAGAGAAGCACTGTGTACTTTTACTAAAGGCCAAGTGTGTGTGCATGTGTAACTTTTTCCCTTGTAGCTCTCCTTAGTCCCTCAGGCGTATTCCTGGAACCAGTTCTGTTTTAAGCACATGCAGCTTGGATCTAAGTTGCCAGCTTGTCCAGTCTTACACACTCTCTCTCTTTCTCTCCCTCTCTCTCTCAAACACACACATGCACAGAGACCAAGACAGGAAACGATCCCCATTTCTTTTACTTACATAACTTGTGGTGTGTGTTACAGCACAAATCGTTAACAAATATGCCAAACCACTGCAGATCAATTTAAGAGAAGTACAGCGTAATCAACATTATTACTATTAATACTACTACATAACAATGACAACTACTGATACTTATAATACGGATAATGATGGTGATTATATAATTAAAGAAATGTGTATCATGCAAATCTAGATCAAGTCCCATCAAAGATGTGGAAGTTAAATGCATCAAAGCGTCAGTGGTGCTGGGAGCACTGGGATCTGATTTCCTCTTGTGTCTGTGGACCAGGATATCACAGTACATCTACTTGCTGTTGACAGAGCTATAAAATTTCACTGCAGCGCGTTCTGTCACTGTATACGTACACTGGCTATCCTTTTCACTGTGTGTACATGGAAATAGAGTCAAATGGAAAAACCATCTACTGCTTTTGGTCACTTCTCTCTTGCTCATTAAGCAGAGAAAGTGGCATACAGGGACCTGCTATTGTTCTTTATTGAGTGTTTTAAGTGATTCTAACACAGCGTCTTTTGATTTCTGATCTCCCCACAGTGCTTGTTGACATGGAACCAGGGCTTTGATTTGACTCAAAACACGGCCTTGTTTTATTTCCCAGAGTGCCCTATTTTCCCCTTAACCCAGTAAGTGTGTTGCAGGAGCAGAGGACTTCATACACTCTGAGAAAAAAAGCTTTTTGGAGTATGAGGCCTTGTTGCTGGGACTTTACCTAAATGGTACCCTGTTAAGTGAAGGTTTTTATTCACATATGTTTAGATGTATCGAGGCATAAATGTATATCTTGTATGTTTCTTGTGGTTATTGTGGTCATCTGTAACTTTTGTTTTGGCTGCTGTCTGGGCACATTGCTCTTCTAAAGGAGATCACTGATCTCAATGGCTCTTACCTGGTTAAATATTAGTTGTGTAAAATTTGAAAAGTGTTACGTCCCCCGGACCTCTTATTATCCACCATAATGATTCTGATTCAAATAATCTGGTAGTGTGCTTACTGACGGCTTTTTTCCTGGTTAGAAAAACAACCGAGCTCATCAGATGTTTGTGGAAGGATTAAGATGTCAGCCATAGAAATGTGTGGATTATGCCTTGGTGAGGTTAATGTTGTAAAAATTGAAACAACACTAGAGTCTACAGTCATTGTAGAGCTTCTGTGAGGCTGTTCTTAATGCTTTGAACTACTTCTAATGTCAGCATGCTAACATGCTCACAATGACAAAGCTAACATGTTTAGCAGGTATAATATATACCATGTTCAACATCTTAGTTTGGCATGTTGGCATGCTAATGGTTCCAAATTAGCACAAAACACACAATTAAGCTGAGGATGATACTAACGCCATTAGTTTTGCAGGTATTTGGTCATGAACTAAAGTATTGGACAAATAGAATTTTTAATGTGAACATGACTCTAGAGGAAAAGTCAGGCAATCACCAAATCATCATAATTTATTCTGAGAGACACATGGATGTGTTCAACCAATAGACAGAAATTGGCTAACATGAACACGATGTGAGAATGAAGAATGATGTGAAATAAAATGGCAATGCAGGCTGATTATCAGGCTGCATATGCTAATTTCTCTGTATTTGTGTGGACATTACCTCAGCTGTTTCTGAGTGCGATTGTGATGACCAGCAAAGGGTGTGTCACGTCAAAGTCCTCTCTGCTGTTATTATGTTCCATCATTCAAGGTGTAAGGCAAAGTGTGTTTTCCACGATAATGTGATAATAGAGAGAGTTCACGGTCAGGACAGATGTGATGTGACTCTGTTACACTTTGAGGGGAGCTCGAATTATGCTGACGCTATTGTCCTTTAAATTACAATAACAGTCAATAAATTAGATGTAGCATTGTTCACAGTTGAAAGATTGTTGCTGGTCGCACAAAGTTTACAACGGACGGCAATGTTCGTGTGACACAAAAATGGTAATACTTGTCAAAAGAACGTCTATCTCCCTTGTTATCCATTCTTCCTTTAGCTTCTTGGCTAACAGCTGAAAATGTGTTGATAAAGATTTGTTTGTACATGTACTCAATACCTGCAGGGCATATAATGCACAGAGGCTGCCGTATCCTACCTCCTTTCCACACAAGTGCCCCCACCAACCAGTAGAAGTCTCTTGTGTAAAAGGTAATTAATTTATCACATAGCGAAATTCATCCTCTGCATTTAACCCATCCCATGAAAGGAGCAGTGGGCAGCAACTGCAGAGCGCCCAGTGACCAACTCCAGATTGCCATGCAGTGCCAGGTCAAATGGCACTGACTGGAGAACATAACATGTTTTTGATGGTGGGAGAAGCCGGAGCGCCCGGAGAAAACCCACACAGAAAGACCAGGACGGTTGGGGTTTGAACCGAGGCCACAGTGCTATCCACTAGGCCTCCATGCTTTGTGGGCCCTGCCATTGACGAACACAAGAGAAAATGTAATTTGTGCTGAAGGTACAGTTTTTAACGGATAAATGTTAACAGTACTCCAAAACACTTTCAAACTAGAGAGAAAATGTTGTTTCAGATCAGATTACCAACATATTTTTCAGTGCCAAATAGTCACTGGTGACAGATAAATACTCTACTGTATATCAGAAATGTCTTTATTGGTGGATCAAATGGTTCACATCTGCACTCATGGGGGCCCATTATTCTCTTGTTATTATAAAGCCTTGTAATTGGCTACAAAACTGTACTTCTATTTTTGAGTGTGTAAACTGGCTGCCAAATTCCCAGGCCCGGTGGAGCAGGAACATTTGGCATGGGGCTTGTTGTGGCAGGGTTGGCGTTTGAAGGATGAACAGTAACACAGTGAGAGGGAGAAAAGCAGGCTTTGCACAATGGACCTTTATTCTGTGGGTAGTTTCTTTCTCCGCCTGCCTGTGGTATAGTGGTGTAGTCCAGCGTACAAAGCAAGAGCCCCATTCCGTCCTATCAGCACAGCAGAGAGAGCCTTAATGAGGTCTCACGGGAGGTGTAGTGTTTTTATTAATGTGATGGCATGTCAGGCTGCAGAGATATGCTATGTCAGGCAAGGTTGGCTCCTGTGTGTTCTGAAATGGTCTTACTTAGTATTTCTTACATAAGTGGGGCAAAAGGATATGAAGTAAACATTACTCAATGGATATAAATGAGCTGCCAAGGGATGTTCCCTGGTTAGAGGGAAGATTTGTCTATGTAAATGTGTATGGATGGATGGATTTACTTTAATGTCTGCTCACAATCATGTGTGCATTCATGTATTTCACAGGTTGAGTGAAAACCCAGTCAGGGTATCACAGAGTCATTAGGAAGCATCCTCTGGGCGCCATAAATAATCTGTACAAACTTTCATGCCAATCCATCCATATAGTTGTTGAGATATATTAATCTAGACCAAAGTGGTGGACCGACCAACCAACTGACATCACCATGCCTAGATGTGCCTGAACAACTCTTAAATCTGCATGCTTCTTGTGAAAACTGTTAACTGCTCTTAGAAACGGTCTCAGCAGCAGTTTTTGTGCCAATTCATTTGAGGTCTGTTTGCTGATCAAATAGATGAAGTTTTGAAGCTCGGGGAGTGTTCACAGATGGATTCTTCCCATACAGTATCACTGTGCATGAAGTTACACTTGCTGCTGTTAAGGGCACTTCTTATCAAAGGGGTCAGTATCGACACAATTGGGTAAACTATGGACGCGCCATGGTTTAAAGACTAATCCATCGATTTAGGATTGTACTACTATGACATAAAAGAGGATCAAAACTGATGCAGTAGAACGAGATATTGTCTTTATTATTATTATTCCATGTCAAATCCTGAAGTATATCACCTATGATGCAACTTGACCACCTGGACTTGTTGGCTATTCAGGTTGAAGCAGCTAATGTAGCCTAGAGCCACAGAGATCCGCAGCATGCTACAGAGGTCTGGTAAGCTCACTTCTTTCTAACCACACCTCCAGGTCATCTTTTTTCATTTTCGAACTTGTAGTCTTCAGCCCCATCTGACACTGACTCAAGTGACATCACTTGGGGGCATTTATCAGGCTTCCCACTGCTCCCTCTGGAGACACAAATTTTTTTCTAAAAGTTAAAGAAACCTATTCTGTTTAGTGCTTTTGACAATTTCTGCCATGTAATTTCAGGTAAATTACCCTGGCAAAAATGCTCACTTTCTAAGTTAATGATTATCTAATAATAACATTTCAGTCGAGGTTTAGAGCAAACCACAGAACAGCGAATGTGTAAAGGCTTTTAATGATCTGAGTGAAGATTTCTGTCACTGACATGGAAAATTTTTTCCAACTGCTTTGGCCGTGTTTGTGAAAGGCTGACAAGCTGACCTCACTGCAAGACTTCTTTACTTTTGCAATGCGTTTTGGAGCTCAATTTTCCTTGGTCACGATCCAAAGAAAAGATTTTTCATATTTCTGTTATTAGAGTGGATATTTATCCTGCCACCAATTGCTGATTACTAGTATTACGGCCAGCAGAGGGTGTGTTACGTCACCTGAAAGTCCTCTACACCTCTATCTTCCATCAGTGCATTAAAGAAGTAAGGCAAAGCGTGTCTTCCATGATAATGTGATAATAGAGAGTTCACAGTCAGGACAGATGTAATCATCTGTTATCCAATGTTACACTTTAAGATGAGCCAACACACAGATGGGCACATTGTGCTGATGCTATTGTCCTTTGTTCCAGTTCTTTCTAGCAGGCCTCTTGGGAAAAGTGTGTTGTCGTACAGCCGGCCCCCTTTTTCCAGGGTCAACATTTTACAGTCATAAAAACACAGAGTGGTTTTACCAGACGGGAGGAGGGAGAGAGCAGGGGGATAAGAGTTGACATAGATGCAAAGAAAAAAGAGGGAAGAACGTGTATTGTAATACACTGTAAAAGGTGTGAATAGACTGCAGTGAATTAGATAGGAAGCAAGAATAATAATAATAATGTGGTGTTACCAAGATACTTTCTCAAGTCACGAAAAATAACTTCACTTGACCTGGTTGCGTGTGCCAGTATTCTGTTGTAAGATGTGATACACTCTGACAATTGTGCGACTGATACCTGAGGTTTACTTCCTTGTTCTACCTTTCCTTTCCCCATGCAGGTCTGAAGTTAGAGGGATAGTTTACGCCACACAATACCTCAGTGTGAAGAATGAAAGCTCAAATTGCAACATCTGTGTCTCATTTAGTTGGCCTTAGCTCATTCATTCAAACATAAGTTATTGTTCTAATTTTCTTTTGTAATAAATGTTTTAAATTTTGATCAGCAGTGTGTTCACCTGTGTGAATTGTCAGCTTTCTAAATATCCTGAGAAATCAAATGCCATGCAAATGAGAAACCTGGTTTACTTACTGGTAAACCAACTTACCTGTTTTACTGTTATTGTGTGCTGTCCATTTTGTCAATTCTGGAAACTTTTAGGCCATAAAGGTTGAGAGAGAGAGAGAGAGAGAGAGAGAGAGAGAGAGAGAGAGAGAGAGAGAGAGAGAGAGAGAGAACAGAAATTTTGTACTCTGCTAGTGCTACGCTGTAAGACCAGTTGTAAGCCGCTGTCAGGCGCATCGTAACAACGCTATCACTCATGCTTGTCACGACCAATGAGACGCGCATTCTCTGTTCGGATAGAGGAACATAGCTTGACAAGCTGAGGGAGAGAGTACGGGGAGAGGGAGAGGGAGAGAGCAGGAGGGTTTCCTTCTATCTCATACGCCCTTGTCTAACCTCTTATATTTCTTTCCCATACACTTTCACTGAATTGATTCTCAAAAACACGGAAAAAGTGTGTCCCATATCACCACAATACAAAACACGTCTTTTAGTTTCCAATGACGGGATGATTCCATATTTTATGGGATAGTTTGCAACCTTAGCTACAATCCCCCTCCTTTCTAAATCCAAAAGTGTTTCCTTGTCGAGGTATTTGATGATTCTTAATGTAAAAACATTAGACAAATGCAGATTAATTGTCAACTAATGCAAAGTTAGTTAACTTAGATACCAAGCTAGCTTGCAAACAGAAAGTTTTTTTCATGAGGCTGCAAAGGTCCTTTCACTGCCCTCCACACCATCATGCTTGGTTTGGTCAAAACAGAGCCCCAAATGAAAACCAGACACTGACACACATACACACTCATAGAAATCTGGGCCATGTTTACGGTTGCTGCATGTCTGATGGAGCTTCGAGAAGATCTTCCTCATGAATGTATATGTATAGACAGTACATTGTTTCTGGAATGGAAAAGAATTGCACACACACGCCTGCACAACACGCTCACAGAACAGACAGTGACAATAAAACAAATCTTCAAAGAATGCTAGGTTGTGTGTGTGTGTGTGTGTGCTCAGTTCAAGAATGTGCACATGAGCACACACAAAACGGAACAAAACACAAAGAAGAGGAAGAGAAGTAGTGCATGAAATCTCACAGTGTGGAAAATGAATTTATTAATATTTCAAAATAAAAGCAGGTCAATGTTCAGCAGTGTTGCTAGGAAACATCTTATAAATTAACTTCATATCTTTCTGGGTACTTCCATGTAGCTGATCTCTGTAAACATATTGGACACCGATTAACACGTTAATGTGAATTAACAGAAAGTTATTACAATTAAATTGTTGCAAACTGTTTGTTAGTAGGACACCCTTTGGTGTTTGCTAAACATCCCTCTGCATGCACACATTTGAGTGTTTTGTCTTGTTTCTGCTTAGTGATAGATTTTGAAATTGTGAGCTGTCAACGCAATTAAGATATTGTGACTGTGGCCGACTTCCCGATGCTAAGTGCTTCCAAAGCCACTGAGGTTGTAGCACTGCCAGAGCGCTGGCCTTGTGCAGTGCTGATTTTTTAGCAGTGACTTTGAGACAAAATAGGAAGCAGTTAAAGGGTCAATCCATCTAAATCAGAAAGATAATATATTGCAAATATACTTGAATTGAAAATATACTGTAAAACAGTGTTACAGAAACAATGTCCTAGTTACCAGTTAGGATAATGCACAGACCTCTCCCATAAGTTTTCATTGGAAGAACTTTCTACTGAAGAAATAGTTCAAGTCAAAATCTGTTGACGGAGAGGTTTCAGTGCAGAGACACAGCTCAGCAAAGTTCACCTCATTCTTACAAAGTTGTCTTCCATCTCTCTCCGGGGAGTTTACAATCTGTGCGGCCACATCTCTCCCTCTATTACTTCACCAACATTATCTCAGTGCCTTTTCTGCACATTGCAGTATAAATGAGCAAGGCACACTTTACTGGTAGATGCCAATAAACAATGAAACCCTGTGTTCTTGTGGAACTTAAGGGATTGACCGGTGATGCAGTTTTAATTAAAGTCCCCAGTAGCCATTGAATATGTCCTTTTTTTTGGCTGCCAAGAAATCTGTGTATGTTGATAAAAGTCCAACCTAACTTGTAGTTTTCTAGTCTTTCTATAGTCTTCAGGTCTCAACCTTAATGTCAGACTAATATTTCCCATTTGATATTCTGCAAAATCACCTGAATGTATTTAGTGCTGACATTCATGAACGTTCAATGATTTCACTGCAAACAATTAATCCACTGGCCAAATCTGCAACAATTCTGCAGGTGGTCTCCCATCACTAAGTTCACATTATCCCCTTTAAGGTGTGACAGATGTGAAAATGTTTGCAGACAAATTGCCACAACACAGGCTGAGTTCCCACAGTTCTTTTGTTTGTTTGTTCTTGTTAAAAAAAGTGAAGACACATGTAGTACACAGATGACTTTCACAGATCCCACTTCAGTGAAAGGAATAATCAGAAGTGTTGCCCACACTTCACTAGGACTAGGAATAAGGTGGATAGGTGTGCATGTCTGTCCACTGACAGCTGTTTCCCCCGGTTGGAGAAACAGTCCACCAATCTCCAACTGTAGGCAGGATTAAGAATGTCAGCGTCATTTTCCAACATAGAAAACTAGCTTTTTAAAAACATTCATTAAAAATAGTGACAGAAGAGTGACCAGAAAAAGTATGGATTCTGGAGTCTGACACAGTTGTAGCAGTTGTTGCAAATCAATATACAGAAATGAAGTGAAAGCAAACGTTCTTTTCAGCACACATCAGCAATAAAGTTATGATTTGAATTTAAATTGAAACCCAGATTTTTTTTTAAATGAATGAAGTCTTTAGTCTATTACTGTGGTGTATGTAATGCCTTGCATTTGTATGTATATGTAGTGAGCTACATGAAGTGGTGGGTGTGCGTGAGAGTGTGTTTGACTGAAGGTAAAAGATCTGTTTACACTCTCACACCAAGCGATAAACACTTTCATCTACCCTCTCTTCTGTCACACGGCAAACCGCTCAACAAGTTTGGCAAACGAAAGGTCTCTTGTTCCACTGTGCATTAGAAAGTGTGTAAGAATGAGTGTGTGTGACTCCAGTGTCTATCTATCAATGCGTATGGAGTGGAATGCTCCACATTTTGGCACTGCTGTTTTGGAGCTTTGGTTGTTATTATGATGTGTTTTGCTGAAGCGCTTCATCGCACAGATCTGTTTATGTCTGAGATGGTGAGGTGCCGCAAGGCGCTGCTAGTGGTCACGCTCAATTTGTATTGGTGAATGACAGCCCAACAATGTCCCAAACTGGTGCCCATGAAGGAAATGGTTGATTTCCTGGAAAACAAGGCCGTTGAACTGCTTGTATATTTATGTATGAAGAACATTTTCACTGAGCTTTAGCTGTCAGTCAAGACGTGTTATGCACGTGAGCCATTTTGTTATGTTTAGCTCAGATGCAGATACTACAAGACTGAGGCACATTTAGAGGGGTTTTATTAACCCGTTTAATCCCAAATTTTTCCTAGCAATTTGAGTACATGCATTTTACTCCTTAGACCTCCCTGACACACAAACTTTATGCCCTTTTAGATTTTATGTTGGTTAAGTTAGTGAAATATTAGTGTCACAATAGTGACTGAGTATAAAACCTAATATTTTCTTCAACCTAATAAGTTCTTCAATTAGACCAAGCAGGTTAAAGCAATAAAAAACACATTTTCATTTCAAAAACATTCAGCATGTCAGAGCAGGCAGACATAAACTGTGCCTTAGAACAGTGGTACTCAAAGTGGGGTCCAGGGACCCCCAGGGGTCCTTATGGTGGTTCCAGTGGGTCCTCAGCAAAAAGGGGAATAGTTTTTTTTTTCAATATAATTCCATCCATAAGTAACACAATTACTATTTCATGGTTTTCATACACTTTCAACCAATCTAAACCAATCAAACACACCAATCAATCTTTCACCCCTCAAAGACCTGTAGGCCTTGCTTCATTGTAGATATCACAGTCACATGACCAAGACAAGTGATGTGAGAAGAACCCTATAGAAGCTCAGCAACTCATCCATGTTCAGATTGGTTTGCACTATATAGGTATTTGACATAATTAATAATTTATTTAATTAGACTGACACTTTTATCCAAAACTACTTTCAATTGATATATATGTCAGAGGTCACATGCCTCTGGAGCAACTAGACACTGGTTAAGTGTCTTGCTCAGCGACACATTGGTGGATGTATCATAGCGTAAATATCTCACACCAAAGGCATGTGCCTTAGCCACTGCTCCGTCGCCACCCCTCTATTGACATCTCAAACCAATTGGTTCTCATGAACATCTGCCTCCTCCTCCAGATATTGCCATTCAATAGTCTACCTATCTGAGCCATCACTTTCAATTCCTACTTTTCAAATGTAGGAATGACCATGATGCTGCACACAGCACATGGGGGGTCTTGTATGTCTAGGAGGTCCAACACATCTGATAGTTTCAAAATATGTGAAAATAAACAGCTGATAACTAGGATCACAGCCCGTGTTTTCAATTGAAGCACTGTGTTATACTACCGGTCACAATTGTGACCGTTAACAAATTTAAACCTCTTATGAGCAAAATATATATATGCAGGAGTATAATTTTCAAAACATATCAGTAGTAGACACTTACGAATATACGTACAAAATATGATAATTCTGTCTGTTCATTAAGGTGTTTTACTTACTACTTTTTGTAGAAGTCTGAGGAAGACATCTTCTTCCAGGTGTGCAAGCAGGAAGTAAACTAATCTGGTTATGTGACCTTTCACACTAGTCACATAATATTGATCAATTTTCATTTTTCATTTAAAAGTTCAATTTCTTGCCCAAAGCCAACAATACAACTTTTAGAGCTTCAGAAATAACATTAAAAGACACGGTCACAAATGTGACCGGTGGGATTAAACGGGTTAAATAAACAGGTTAAACTTACAAGTAATGTGAGGTGGGCAGCCCAGAAAAAAAAGCAGAGTAATCCATACATTTAACAGTGAAAATCCATAAATCCAAGAGAAGGGTAAATCCAAACAATACGGTGGAAACAAGAGTAATAAGAGTAATAATCCTGAGACATGAGACGAAACACTGGTATGCCCACAGGTGGAGGCACTGGTGAAACATCCATGAACAGTAAACATCCAATCAGTGATAACCACTAAGATACACAGGTAGGGGGAAGATAACGAGGCACAGGTGATACACATCAGACAATTTTGTGGGAAATATTAAGGAACCCCCCCCATCTTTTTTCTATAGATGCCAATGTCAGTCTCACAGTTTTACATTGTCTACCTGTCTTTCGATGGGCTGTCCTACGGACATAAAGATCTTCACCAAATGTGTCAGACCTAGAATAACACTGAGAGAATGCTTTACAATTTTGCATTTAAATGAACAAATTTATACATATTCTACTTAATGTATTTTGCTTTCCAGGACACACAACAGCACCCTGTGAAAGAGAATGTGAGAGAAGACATGGGAACAGGCTGAACATGGGTTATAGATGGCAGCTTCCTCTGAATGAACTAGCCATCACGGCTATAACATCACAAGGGGTGTTTGTGGAAGTCACCTCTCATAGTCCATGTCAGTCCTCGCCACGGCCTGTTAGATGGAGTGATGTGTTGTTTACGGCTGGGCACAGGATTTCTCTGAGTGTGTAGGGATAGAGCGAGGAATAGAAAGAGAGAGAGTCACGGCATGTGTTTGTCGTGTGTGCTATGTACTGTATGTACTAGCATGTGAGTCATATGCGAGTGTTTCTTTACGTGTGTGCTCCAATGTGTGTTTGCCTTGGCTGCTAGGCAGGAGTGACACATCTGAATATGGCCAAGGTGAGATTCCTGTCCGGTGATGTGATGCCTGACAGCTGATCCACCTGTCACATAATGAAAAGGACACACGATTAATGTTCACATGCACAGGACAATGCAATTCTGAGCATAGCTTGACCCACAGGGACATTTGGGGAAGAGCTTTTTCTGATGTGGCGCCCCTAGTGGCAGGATGACATGACAAAAGTTTGCAAAAGTTTATAAAAGCATTTTCTGATCTGCCACCTGGTTCTGTGTGTGGTTCCATTTAGGAAATGAACGCTTCTTAGTTGAGGTTAGAAAAGGACACTGTTAAAAGACCACTACAATGAATGTTGGAGCAGTTTTTTTACATTCTGTGTTTTGTTACTTGCTGGTGAGGTAGGCAAAGCCTTCGAATAGCAGTTTTCCTCCTCCTTTGCTTTTGGCAATGTTTTATGTATTTGAACAACTGATGATGGTCTTGTTTTTAGCCACAGTAGAGTCATGGGTTTCTGTTAGTCCTCCACTTTGGTCTGACTGAAACATCTCAACAACTTTCAAATGGATTACATTATTAATTAATGGTCACCAGAAGATGATGATGTCTTGGGTGATTACTTTACTTTTCCTCTAGCACCAACATGAGGTGGACATATTCGTTTACAAGTGAAATGAATCAACACCTACTGGATAAATTGCCTTTAGAATTGGTCCATCGCTTTAAGAGCTAAAGCGTTAACATGCTAACATGCTAAACTAAGATTAAACAACATTATCTGCTTAGCATTGACATTGTTATTGTGAGCACGCTCCGGTGAGGACCGTCTCATCTATGTGTTCCACTCTGTGTCTCAGATGTCAGTGCTAAGATTTTAGCAAAAAACATTGTGATACATGGTACAGCTTATTCTGGCATTTGAAAATTTACATTAACAGACCTCACAGGTGCTACAATTGTTAACTTTCTGTCTACAGTGAGCAAAAAATAAATAGCTTAAGTCTGAAGATGATATAACTTGCTAGCCTTGTAATATTTCTTTCCATTTGTCTTACAATTAAAGCAGGGGAGTAGGGGTACTGGGTAACACAAAGACTTCCTTTGGAATCCCATTTGATTGCAATATAATAGAATAACTGCCTCCAAAACAAAGTGACTTTACACCAATATTGAGACATTTTGTAGAGAAATCATGATAACATGAACCTATACAAGTTATGAAGAAATGGCCTTTGCTCAGCCCAGAAGTCAAACACGACTCCACTGCTTTCCTCGGTCACATTTTACAGCTGAAAATTTTGCTTTCATTCAGTTGGTGGAAATACATCTGCTGATATTGTGAAGAGATGGGCTGATAGGATCTTTTAGCATTCAGAGACTATGGTTTCTTATAAATTGTCCAGTTGCAATGAATGCTGATCAGCCCAAATATGAGAGGAGACCTCCAAAACATGACCTAGATCAACATCTAGCTGCCTCACAAATGACCAGCTATCTAAATGGTAATGTCCATTCATGCATCCCATTTCTGCGTTTTGGTCTTGATAGAACAAAAACTAAAAGCTCTACATTTTCTGTCCTCCCCAGAAAAACAGCATTAGATCTATGTTTAAATTCTTCAATCAACCCACATCTATGTTTTCCTGACATCCCTGCCAATGAAACAGTGTCGTTAATAAATTATTACATAACTTACTTAAAGTGTAATATGGGGGTGAAATTGGCTCTCAGGCGGGGAGTCTGCTGCCATCGTTCACGACTGACACATCACTGCTGAACACAGCTGCCTGCTGTAGCGAAAACAGTGAACCAAACCAAACTGAATGCATTGTGTCTTGTGTACCAAATTTTAAATAAAAAATATTACTTTTACATGCTACTGAACCTTGACTAACAGATCAGCTCTCTGATGAGAGATCTAAGAACCATTCTTCCAACCTCTCTTAACAATATGTACCAGAAAAAGAGACAGCTTTACACTGGTACTAGGATCCCTGCGCTGGCAATCGGTCAAATACAGGATAGATGTATTTGTTTTTAAAGCAATATATGGGCCGGCCCCCTCCCTTATTTCATAACTTCTCTGCCCTTATTCCAACCCTAGGCCTCTTAGATCCTCAGAACAATAGTTTTTAACTGTTCCATGATCAAGGCTAGTGGGTTAGGGAGATTGCGCCGTTGCGGTGGCAGCTCCAAAACTTTGGAACAGCCTTCCGTTTCCACTCAAATGATCCCCTCCATTGAGAATTTTAAGACAAACATACATGTTTTTAATGGCCTTTGATGCTCTTAGTGGTTTTAGTATTTTATTATCCTTTATTTTTTTAAATTGATCTTCCAAGTTTCATTCTGTTTCTGTTTTACATGCACATATTTCAAAGTCTTTGCGTCCACTGTAATTTGTACAGCACTTTGGTCAACTCCGGTTCCTTTTAAACGTGCTATTTAAATAAATTTGACTTGACTTTAGATATAAGATTTTGTTCGGCTTCCACACACACACACACACACACACACACACACACACACACGTTTTGTCCAGACAAACTTATTCTGGGTGACTTTCACATTCCTGGGCCTGAAAATATGTTTGCAGCTCATATAAAAGACCAAAATAGAGGTTGCTGGCTGAATGTTGATCACCCTGATGTGTGTCTGTGACTTGTCATTGTTGTTGTCACTCTGTCCACTTCACAGACAAGGACATTTGGAGAGAATAACAACTTCAGCATGTGACGTTAGGAAATCCAGGTCATTCAAGTATGACGGGGGATGAAGAGAGAGAGAGAGAGAGAGAGAGCGAGAGAGAGAGAGAGTGGGGAGGGAAATGGGGGCACTCCTGCACAGCACATTTATATGCCAGTCTACACCAATGTGTTTTTTGTGTGACCTCATAAATGTGTTCCGTCTAGGAAGACAGGCAGGAAAGCTCACACACACACACACACACACACACACACACTCCTCTCTCTCTCCATGGTACATGTATGTGTGTTACATGTTTGAGTGAGTGACAGTGCTGCTAGGAAAGAGGGAACCCTGGTTTTAAAAGGGAGCGTGTGATAATGGGGCTCTGGTTATGTAACAGAAACCAGAGCGTGTGTGTGGCTGCGTGTGTGTGTGTGTGTGTGTGTGTGTGTGTGTGTGTGTGTGTGTGTGTGTGTGTGTGTGTTTGTGTGGTGGGAGTTGGCACTGGATGGGGGATTGAGGGGAACAAGCAGGGGTTTATTCTCCACAGTGCGTGAAGGAATGTCTATAAATCCATAGACATTAGATTTGTGTCTAGCCCTGTTAACACACTGTAAAATGCTGCTTTACACTCTGATGTATTATAATTTTCACGCCTCTGGCTTTTAATTACATTTTCACCTTAATTTAAACTGAATAACAAAAAGGTCCGCCATGACAAAGCCTTGCATCTCAAAAAAAAAAATAGAAGATTGTAAAAGACTGTTTGTTTCACTTTGTTTTAAAAGATTCTAATGGACTAATGATGCAGATATTACATAACTTCTGTGAAGAGAAACAAACAGCAACACTAAGGACTCTGTCATACATACATTTCATTCATTCAAATGTAGATTTATCAAATTTCTGACTTTGGGGCCCCCTAGTGGTAGTTAAAAAAGAACACAGCAGTACAAACCCCTCCCACACCCCAGATCAAGCCCAGTTACACTACACATGAAGTTTTAGCAGGATTATGACATTTTCTACAAACGTATGCATGTATGCTTTGGCAATTACATTTACATAAAAATCTACATAGTGGATAGGCGACACAGGCAGCTGCCTAAGGCACAAAATGTCAGGGGGGCGCCGCAAGAGAAAGTTTTCGACTCGTCGCGAATCAGCTCCGCCCAGTCGATACGCCATCAAGTGCATCCACCTCGCACTTTGAGCGGCTGAGTAGTAATGTAGGTCGTTTTGCAATATAAAAATTTAATCACTGAAGCACAACCTTACTCTAATAAATAAATAAAGACTGATATACATTTTCACACAGTAATTGGAACGAAACTGTCGCGGCCCAGTGGGGTGATACCAGACACAACCAATGTGCATTGCACAGACAAAAACGCACAACAATAAAACAAGACACAGCGGTCTTTAAATATCTCTCGGAATTTCCTAGCAGAAAATTCACCACATGAAGCTTGTAAAAGTTACAATAACTTAAAGAACCTATCTTTTGCCCAGACACCCAAAGCCTCTTACGTGCCTCTTGTTAGTGATTAGGTATGTTTGGTTCTGACGATTCGCTGGCAGTTTTCTTTTCTCTGTGATAGAACATGTGTTTTTTTCTGCAGGTAAGAAGAGTTAGTTTGTTTATAACGGAATCTGCGAGAAAGTCTGTGGAGAAAAGACAAGTTCAGCACTGAAGTTACGTGTCTCCTCTTACCGCTCACACAGTTTTGAAAGACAAGGGGCAACTTGTGCCAAGATGGCTGCACTTCTGGGGTTTCCTCTAACTCCATGAAGGCTTGGCTAATAGAAATTGTTGTTTTAGTTAGTTGTTTTGGTTTACAATTCACAGGTAAACAGTGTGGGGCAAGTTACTTCCAAAATGTAATACATAATAGATGTGTGACGACATGTGATTGTCCCACTGCCACAGCAGCACTGCCACAGAATTTATAAAGTCTATGTTGAAGTCAAGCACAGTGTATTTGACAGAGTTGGCAGTTCAGCATGTCGAGATGCCACCAAAGTGGTCAAAAGTATGGCACTACTACACGCATGTGGCAATAAAAATAAATGCCTAAAACGCAGCAAGATTATTTCAGGTAAAACTGGGACTACGAGTATCATGATAAAGCATCTCATCACACATTCAGCCAGGAAAGAGCATTGGCACAGTAACATTTCATAAAAAGAACTGTTACGGACTGACTGGTAGGTTGCTAGATTGAGAGGTTTTGATGTTTAAAATGACACAGCCCAAATGATACTTTATTGTTATTTAATAAATATTTTAATAATTTTAACATTTTCAAAATGTATTTGTGTAAAAATAATTTGGATGGGGCAGCGTGATAGCATTTTTTTGCACCTGAATACTTCCATTCACATGATAGATAGGTAGGTAGGTAGGTAAGTTTATTGTCACAATATAACAAGTTTGAGAAGAGTGAAATTGATTGCTGTTTCCCAGACTCTGGTTAACGTTGTGCTCCGTGATTTCCTGAACACCTACAACTGTTTTTGGGGTTTGCTAATTTGTACCGCAGATCAGGCACTATAGCAAATTAGCAGCACCACGGACACAGCTAACCTCCACTAAGTCCGCTTTTTTTCTGGTCTCTTGAAGCCTAAGCTGCATTCGACAAACTCAAGACCATGTTCACGTCCGCCCCCATCTTAGTTCATCCAGGTCCCTCCAAACAGTTCATAGAAGAGGTAGACACATCTGACAGTGGGGTGGGGGCAGTTCGGTCACAACATGTAGTCCCTAAAGATGCACAACTGCACCTTCTTCCCTCGCCGTCTTAGTCCACACGAGCGGAACTATGATATTGGGAACAGACCTTTTGGTCGTTGAGTTAGAATAGTGGCATCATTGGCTTGAGGGCACGGAAAAACTGTACATAGTCTGGACGGATCATAAAAATCTTGCCAATACTCAACAGCCAAGTGACTAAACTCACGCCAGGTTTTAATTAATTTAACTCTCACCTACAGATCAGGCTCCAGAAACGTGAAACCAGAAGCTCTGTCCAGGATGCATTATTCTCCTGGCGACATCCCTAGCTCAGGCACCATTCTCCCTCCCAGTTGTGTGGTGGCGGACATTTCTTGGGAGATAGTCTGTCATGAAGGAGACCTAGAAGAGTCACCCTGATCCACGTAATGGTTCAGCTAACCATTTATTTGTTACAGATGTTGTCCGCCCTTAGGTCATGCAGTGGACCACTGCTCATGCTTCGCCTGCCACCCTGGCTACTGCAGGACCCTGTCGCTGCTTAAGAGGAGCTTCTGGTGGACCACTATAGAGTCCAATATGCGGGAGTATGTGTCAGCCTTCACGGTCTGTAACTAGGGAAAATCTTTGCTCCCCCCCTCCCCTTTGGTGAGCGCCGCCCTCTGCCTGTTCCTGGTCAACCTTGGTCGCATATAGCCCTGGATTTTGTCACCGTTTTTACCTCTGTTCCAAGGTAATACCTTATCCAAGTCCTTCCTTTTTGTTGCTCTCCCTAAGTTGCCCACAACCCGAGAAAAGGCGGACCTCCTCAACCAGCACGTTTTTCGCCTCCATGGAATACCCCTGGACATCGTCTCTGACACAGGTCCACAGTTCATCTCCAAGGTTTGGAAAGAGTTTTGTCAGTCCTTGGGTGCTACAGACAGTCTTTTGTCTGTATTTCATCCCCAGACAAATGGCCAAGCTGAGAGGGCTAACCAAGACCTCAAAGCAGCCCTTCGGTGTGTCTGGAGTACCCACCTTGCTTGGGTTGGGTCACCAGCTCTGTCACAGGACTGTCACCATTTGAAACCTCTCTAGCCTTCCCCCTCAACCCCCTCTGTTCCCTGCACAGGAGAGTGAGCTCACAGTTCCCTCAGTACAACATCCTCCTCCGATCTGCTGAGAACAACCGCCATCTTGTTGATCGACATAGTGTCCTGGCCCCAGAATACAAACAAGGTCAGAAAAATTTGGTTATCTTTCAAAAATATCCCCTTGAGAACTGAATCAAGATAACTTTCACCCCGTGACATTGGCCCTTTTGTCACTGAGAGAGTCCTCAATCCCACTGCAGTCAAACTATAGCTGCCTCAGTCTATGAATTCATCCCACCTTCCATGTGTCTCAGTTGAAGCCTGTTGTGTCAGTTTTTGTTTGTCATGTCCTGTCAGTCTGTGTGTGTGTGGTTGTGGACGTGTGACTCTGGCTCCCTCTCCCTCTCTCTTGGCTTCTCCTGGATTAACACCTGCTGTGTCGCCCCGTGTGGCTCATCCAGCAATTAACTCCTGCAGTGAAATAGTCTGGCTCTTCTTCCACTCCTCACCAACTGCCCGCTTCCTCTCTTTCAGTTCTTTAGTTTCTGTGAATAAACCTGCCTGAGTTTACCGTTTATCTACCTTGTATCTGCTCCTGAATCCATTTAGCAAAACAAAATATATGAGACGCAGATCTGGTGCAAACCAAAAGCTGTCTAAACAGGTATGTCTCTAGCTGCCTCTTAAAATTATCCACAGAGTCATCAGACTGTAAGGGTACAGAGGAGTCCATAGTCTAGGTGCTACAGCCTCAAAAGCTTGATCACCACAGGTCTGAAGGCGAGTTTGCGGGGCAGACAGAAAGATTTGCTTATTTGACCTAAGAGAAAGAGCTGATGAGTAAAGGTGTAATAGTTCAGCCACATATGCAGGAGGCTGACAGAACTTTGAACTGGATCGCATATGCAATGGAGAGCAGTGAATAGGTCCAGTTTTACGGGTGATGTGAGCCAGTCTATTGTCAAGGGCAGACATGCTAAGAGATGAAAAGAGTCCATTACAGTCGATGCAAGATGAAATAAATGTGTGTACAAGCATCACTCATTCAGCAAACCACAAAGCTCAGTTTACTGATGTCTTATTTGGAAAAAAACAAGATCTGGTCAGCTGCTTAACATGGGTGTCGAATGATGAGGATTGATCAGATATTACCCTAAATTTCTGAAGAAGGTTCTAAAGAACCTCTTCTTAACAGCATTGAGCTGAAAAAGATTTTCTGCTGTCCCGTCCCTAGTATTGTTTAGACAGTCTGAGTTAAACATCATCAGCAAATTAATATTATGCAATAACAAATCATTTTGTGATCTGTCCCAAAGGCAGCAAATATAAAGAGGGTAACAGGGGCCTCAAGACCAAGCCCTAAGTTGAGCCATGGGCCGGGCCCTGAGGGACACAATGTCTCCAATAGAGATGGTGAAACTTCTGTTAAAACCAGTCTAATGCTAAACCTGATATGCCCACCCAGTCGCGTAGCCTCTTATGATGATCTGTTGTGCCAAACGTAGAGCTGAGGTCAAGAAGTACCAACACAGAACTCTCACTTGCATCACATGACATTAAAAGGAATGGGCATTTCAAGCAGAAATACTACTACTTCGATAGTCATTGGGAACTTTTGACAATTCATCAGATAGTGCTTGACTTCTTAAAAGTACAAATGTAAGGTTTTTCATTCATCCTGGCTGAATTTTTTTGAGTTACCATTTATTCTATGTCTCAATAGCCAGGCTTGGTTAATCTTGGTGCCTTGTCTGTTCAGTCAGCAGCCACTCAATTTGTAATTAGTTTTCATTAATTGTATAATCCTTCCAAATTATAGTCCCAGTTCACCGGACCAATAAGTATACAGTGTACTGTACATTCATGAAAAAACAAGGAGGGGACACCACAATGTTTTTTGACCTTTTATTTTGCTGTGATGACTCGTCCGCTGGGAGCTTGGGAGAAAGAATTACAATGATTAATACATTAGGTTACAGTCATGCTCACAGTGTGCATTGACATGATCATTTCTCTTTCTAGTTTCTGGATTTCCAAGGCAAATTCCTCAGCATCTCTTTTTATCTCCATATCTTGGTCAAAATCCTTCCGGGGTTTGTGGTATTTATTGTGTTAATTTCTGACATCTGACAGTTTGTAAAACACAACAATGTGCACTGTTTGGATGTCCTTCAGGTAATATTATGTTGCCAGACTGGCTGTCAGGCTCTACAGCAAATACATACAAATATGATACATGATTTTCTGTGAGTACCACATGACTGACTTCTTATCTATTATCCATATGGAGTAAATAATTTCCACATCATTGATATAACTCCAGCCTCTCTCTGATAGGCCTATATGCACTATATTGCCATTTTGGGTCGCTTGCCTTTACATGCACATGAAGGTTAATGACATCCCATTCTTAATCCATTCATGCCAAAGGTGTTCTATCGGGTTGGACTCTGTGCAGGCCGGTCAAGTTCTCCACACCAAACTTGATCGTCCATGTCTTTATGGACCTTACTTTGTGCACTGGTGCGCAGTCATGTTCGAACAGGAAGGGGACATCCCCAAACTGTTTATCAGGAGTCTGCTCAGGGTATAGCTGATATTTTTAGCTACTTACGCATTCAGTCGGTCCGCTATTGTCTGCAATGCTTTGTCTCGCTGTTTTAGTAGGTGGCAGTGTTTCTTTTTCTTTTCTTTTTTACATATCTTTGCGCTATGGAGCAATGTTTTTGTTGGGTGCATGTGTTGTTAGTCTTTTGTGCACACGTTTATGGATGGCTATGTATCCGTGTGCATACAGGTGACAGGATACATTATATTTTGATAGTTGGTGTCACTAGCATGCGACAAAACAGCAATTCGCCAACAAAGGCAAGGAAGAAGAAGAGTGAAAAAAAGGATGTAAACTATGTAGGTTTCTGATCCTTTCAAAAAATTGGCTTTGCACATGTTTTATGAGAAAAAGAAACAAACAACATTCAATAAATTTATTAGGCCTCAAGGATATTCACAATCTGTTCAGGAGGGAAACACAGAATGTAGACATAAAGTGACTGTTGGGACCGAGGTGGCACCGCATGCATTTAAAATCAAATTATGTTTCTGTCTGCAGGGTTTCTTGAAACATAAATTTCATCATCTGCCCCTGTCCACAAAGACGTCCACATACAGGCCAAAATGTACGCCTGCACGGACTGTGAGCACCAACTGCACGTGTGACGCACATATATCATTATAGTACAAACAGAACCTTGTGTGCATCCACTCTCCACCCTGCTTTTCATATCCGTGCCTTTAACTGGGTGTTTAGACTAATTACCATAACAGCACTGCATTCACAAAGCCCATGGGGCTGGGTTCTTTGGGGTATGTTGTTTCAACTACCTTTGGTATGATGAAATATGAACGAGAATTCGGTTTGCATGACAGATCCATTGAGTTTGAAATATTATGACACCAAAACTCAACACGCTGGTTTATAAAACTACAGTTCTATTCTCTGTCTTCTGACGATTGCAAAGTTAACTGTAGAATTCACATTATAAACAGCCCTACCAGGAGTGGCACTTGCATATATTAATTTCCTAATGTTACCAGAGGATGTCACCTTGCAATGAGCCAGGTTCTTTTTTGCCAGATAACCCTGCATTATTTTTTTTTGCTGGAGCCCACCCAGTGATCTCATTTAAACAAATGAGCATTTCTTTCATGCACTTTTTTTAGTTAAATTCAGATTTTTGTGAATTAACTAAAGGATTCTGCCACTGAATTGGAAATTTGTAATTATCTGATCAGTACTGCAGGTATTGTTTTTTTTTCATGTTTAAAGAAAAAAAGATTTTCAGAATATGACATCAAATAAAGGATACAATGACGTATTCTACAGTTGTCTGGATTAGTGTTTTGTTTTTTTTTGGGGGGGGGGGGGGGGGGGGGGGGGGGGGGGTTCTTGTGAACATTGGTCTTTAGCTCTTTCCACAAATCAATTCAATTGTTCAATTGGATTCAAGTCTGGTGATTGACTGGGCCATTCCAACACCTTGATTCTTTTTCTGTGAAACCAATTTGAGAGTTTCCTTTGCTGTATGCTTGGGATCAATATCCTGCTGGAAGATCCACCCACATTTCATCTTCATCATCCTTGGGGATGGTAGCAGATTCTCCTCCAGAATCTCCCGGTAAAGGGCTCCATTCATTGTTCCTTCAATTATTTGAAGTCTGCCTGTACCATGCAATGAAAACAGCCCCACACCATGATGGTTCCACTTCCAAACTTCACTGTTGGTGAAGTGTTTTTAGGGTGATGTGCAGTACCATTTCTTCTCCAAACATGGTGTGTAGTATGACAGCCAAAAAGTTGAATCTTGCTTTCGTCTGACCAGACTACACTTTCTCAGTATTTCATTGGCTTTTGCAAATAAGATGTAGCAAACTTTAAACAAGCTTCGACATTCCTTTGTTTAAGTAATGGAGTTTTACAGGGTGAGCATTCATAGAGGCCATGGCATTGGAGTGCATTGCCTATTATTTTCTCTGTGACAATGGTACCTGCTGGCTCCAAGAGTTTCCTGAGCTCTTCCATCAATATATTTTCAATATATAATTGTTGCAAAGGTTTTGGGAAAAGCTTTTACCCATCGTCAGATATTTCTTGTGTGACACCTAGATAACAAAAAGCCTTTTGTAAACTGTCAAATTACTGACCCAGCTGATATTACTTTGCGCTGATAGGAGGTATAATCACTTTCTACTAACTATTGATGGGTTTCAGCTGGTTCCTTGCCTTACCTTGCTTGGAGACCTGCTTTTTCTAAGCATGTTCAATACTTTTTTCCTGTGTCACTCCACTTGATTGAACATATATACTAACATATATACTATACATATATACTAACTATATTTGTGGTCTTTAATGTTTGGATTTCTTTATATGTGTGGATTTCTTGAGTTCATACCAAAGTCTGGTGAAAACTTCATGTGAATAACCTCATTGGAAATATGTTTACTGAACAAAATATTGATGCATTAAATACTTATTTCCCCCACTGTAGATGTATAGAATTGTATAATGGTATTGTAACAGAGTGTCCTGGGTTTGCCTAACTGTATAAACTTAACAAGGAAACAATAAATCGGATGAATTTAAACATTCTTATTTTTTTAGAACACGTTTTTATTTATTTAGAAAATCTGATAAAACAGCACACAGAATAAAACCCCTCCCTCTAATCTCCCTTACAGTCAAAATAACTGAATGACTCAACGATCTGGCGGGGACTGGATGGATGGTGCCTGCTTAAGAAAGCTGTGTTGACTTAACGTCAAGCAGGTGAGTGTAAGTCACAAGCAGGAAGTCACGGCTGATGGAACGTGACACGAGTTTTCTATGGATGTCCGTTTTTGAGCCACGTCAAAACACAAACTTGGTCCTGCAACAGCCTAGGTAAGCCTTGTTTTTAGCTTAGCTGATTGCAGGATTGCCTTAAGCTATGTCATAAATGTGCACAAAAAATATTAGCCTGATGGATCCAGTAGTATGCGAGATTAGCACATACACATGCACACACTGACACTAACTAATTCAATAAACTACACAAGAGTCTAATATAAGAGAGTATGGGACCATTCTCTGACCCTTGAGGGACCTGTCCCTCAGGTTTTAGCTTGAGTTCAAAGTTCAGCATGTTCAGGAAGATTTTCTACATAGCTCCCCTAATGCAGCACAGAATTAAAAGAAATTAAAAAAAACACATACAAACACACACAGTAATGATGGAAGCACATGCAAAAGCTTTTTCAGTGATGATGTGAATGCCACTTTATACCTGTCAAACAGATCTTATGGCTGTATCCATGATGAATGGCTTACATTGAGCAGTTGTCAGTACAAGTTAGAGTGCTGCTTTGTTCAGCAAGGAAGATTTTCTCCAGGAGACACAGACTGAGTGAGAGAATGAGAACTATAGCAAATGTGCGTGCGTGTGTGTGCGTGTGTGTACTTGTAATGTGATAGTGAATATGTCTGGAGGCCTAGAGCTTCCTAATGCTAACCAGCTGTGGCTAACGGTGCTATTCTATCAGCGCAAACATAGTTAAAGCTTTCAGAGATTCATGCTACACCAGTTCATTCAACTATTACTACGATCATGCCGTTCCTCTTCCATAAAGAGAGGCCAAGGTGGGAGACAGGAAACAAGAGGGTTTAAAGGTACAATGTGGAAGATATGGCAAGAATGTTCCTGGTGTTGCAGAGATATCTAATGAAGTTAGCATGCTGATGAGCTAGCACTGGCCCGTCCCTCGAGAGGCAACAGTCCACTGACTCCGGCTGTGTCATGCAACTTCCACTGAAAGCATCTCAGAAGCATTTCAGCAGCAGAGCGTGTAGCCTGCCCCACTAATTTACTTGTTGTTAATTTGTCCTTTTTGTGTGTCTACAACCTTCTTCACAGCTCTCTGTAAACTGCTTTTTTCCATTGTCTGCATGGCTGCATAATACCACGGAGCATTTCAGAATCAGCATTTTGCCTGCCTGATTTAGCTGACATGTTTAGATTTTGTTGTTTTGGTAATCAGTGCTTGCTTTTTGTGCTTCTACTATGATTAATGAGGCTATGTTAAATGGTTAGTTTTTTATGTCTGTTTTAACTGTGTTGTTTGTTTTATGATTGGTAGATGGCAACAGGATATTTTATTTTGAAAACTGATTGGATTCTCTATACCATTCTGTGTCTGACTTCCTACATGGTTCGGTCAGAAATAGACTCACTGCGTATTCTCTACAGAGTGGAGTGGAGAGCTGCGTCTGGGACGTTTCTGGGACGCAGTGCAGGCGCATCTGGTGGACTCACAAGCATCGTGGAGAATGTCCACGATTAGCTCCGGCAGCCGCAGCGTAGCTGTAGCACAATGCAGCTACAGTCAGTGGACTTTCAGAGTCAAGGCCCCCATAGTGTCGGCTGAGTCAGTGAACTCTTTTAAGTCCCTTCTTAAAACATACTTTTATAGGAGAGCTTTTCCCGATCTTATTTGACTTTATTTTATCCCTTTTATTTTATTGTATTTTACTAATTTTATATTAAATTTTCATGCTCTTATCTTTTTTTGTATTAATCTTTACACTTGTTAAAGCACTTTGTAACTTGTTTTTGAAAAGTGCTCTACAAATAAGGATTATTATAGTGTCTGCTGGGAGATGTTTGCTATATTACACAAGCTCTCTGAGCTTTAGTGTAATAAATAAACAAAATAAACTTAAAGGAAATATTCTTACACCGAGAGACTGGGATATAGGAAAGTGCTGTATCCAAATTTACATTTATTCATTTGATGCTTTTACCCAAAGTGACTTACATTTGAGGAACAACATACAAGCGTGAGAGCATCAAATACAGCGCAAGATCTACAACTGACAATACAGTTGTCGGAAGACTGAGCGCCAGTGGAAAGCCACTAAATTAGAGGTACACAGACTCCATTTAAAAGACATGATGCTAGATCTAAATGAATTGATAAAGCAGGCTCGCTCAGCTTATTTCTCTAATCTTGTGTCAGGAAATAAGAAAAATCTTGTTTGACACCATTGAAAAGCTTACTGCACCCCCAGCTCCTCTTGTGCCTGTGTACACACACGAGGACTGTAACAACTTTTTGATGTTTTTCTTGAACAAAGTGCATGACATTAGGGCCAGTGTTAATCCTCCACTCATTCGTGGTTGTTTTATTGAGTCCTCACCAGTGTCGTCTTGGTCGTCCTTCACTCCTGTCAGCTTACAGGATGTGAAGACCATAACAAGTAATATAAAACAGTCTTCAAGCCCTGCTGACATTGTCCCAACAAATCTATTTTTGAAAATATTTGATATCGTTGGCCCCTGTGTGGAAAAAATAATAAATCTGTCACTTAAATCTGGCTCAGTTTCCAACTACTTCAAACATGCTGTGGTGAATCCGATCCTTAAAAAGCCCAATCTTGACCCTTCAGAACCCTTCAGAAAGTAGTGGCATGCCAGCTGATCTCCTTTATGGAGCAGCACAACTTGATTGATACTTTTCAATCTGGCTTTCGAAAATCACACTCTCCTGAAACAGCTCTTATCAAAGTCTCTAGGGATGTGATGATGGCAGCAGACTCTGGCCGCTACACTGTACTTGTACTTCTTGATTTGACTTCGGCTTTTGACACTGTGGATCACGATATATTGATCAGTCGGCTTCATAATGACATGGGACTATCAGGATCTGTCCTTCAGTGGTTCTCTTCCTATATTCATGACAGAACCTTTAATGTTGCTGTAAATAATGTACAGTCTGAGGTGACCAATTTGTCCTGCAGAGTGGCACAAGGTTCAGTTTTGGGCCATATTTTGTTTTTAATGTACATTTTGCCACTTGGTCAAATTATCAGCTGTTTCAAGGATGGATCATACCATTTCTACGCTGACGATGTTCAGTTGTATTGTTCTTTCAATGATGCTGAGTTTCATCGTTTGCCTCTGTTTCTAGAGTGTGTGTCCTCCATCAAAGACTGGCTAGCCACAAACTATTTGCAGATAAATTCAAACAACGCTGGTTTTTGCCCCAAATCATAAGATCCCGCTGATCAAACAGCACCTTGGTTCTCTGGGCCCTTCTGTCAAATCCAGCCTCAGAAACCTGGGGGTTGTGTTTGACCAGGCCATGTCCCTGGAGACACACTCAAAACAGCTCATTCGAAATTGCTTTTATCACCTTAGGAACATCTCTAAAATCCGAAAAATGTTGACAAAGAAGGATCTGAAAATCGACAAGACTCGACTACTGCAACCGACTGCAACTTGACTACCTGTCTGAATAAGTCTGCTTTGAACAAATTGCAAGTTGTTCAAAATTCTGCTGCTAGACTTTTAACAGGTGCCCCTCGAAGTTCTCATATTACACCAGTCTTATTGGACCTCCATTGGCTCCCTGTAAAATTCAGGATTGATTTTAAGATTTTATTGCTGACTTTCAGAGCTTTAAATGGTCAGGCCCCACATTACATCCTGGACCTTTTGAAGCCGTATTCCCCTGACCGCACTCTTCGGTCCTCTGGCCAGAACCTACTTGCAGTCCCTAAGACCTGTTTTAAGATCTGAGGGGACATGTCATTTCAGTCTGTTGCTCCCAGACTGTGGAACGCTCTGCCCCTGTCCATGCATCTGGCAGACACTGTTGTCTCTTTTAAAAAGGATCTGAAAACATGTCTATTTAAGAAGGCTTTTGGTTGATGGGTTTTCACTAGTGTCATTTTAATTTTATATATTTATATACATTTTATACTGTTTGTTTTTATTTACTCTTTTGTACAGCACTTTGTGATTTTATCTGAGAAAAGCGCTTTATAAATAAATTTTACTTACATACATACATACATACATACATACTAGTAAGAGCTAACAGCACATATCGCATCAATGGGGTAAATACCTAGGGAGATAAGTAAGAGTTAACAAAAAAGTGCAATCAATACAAGATAATTGTAAGGGGATAGAAGAAGAAGAAGAGCAGGTTAGGAGTTAGAGGTGTTATAAGAGAAAGTATTCTCGGAAGAGATGAGTTTTCAAGAGCTTCTTGAAGCTAGACAAGGATGCCCCTGCTCTGATGGCGTGTGGTCCACCATCGTGGTAAGAACCGATGAGAACAGCCGGGACTGGGATTGCTTTTAGTGAGGGGATGGCAGAGTCAGGCAGCGTTCGTTGGAGGAGCGTAGTTGCCGAGAAGGAACTTAAACTTTTATTGTGGAGTTTAGGTAGATGGGTGCAGACCCAGTAGTCACTCTGTATGCAAGCATTAGTGACTTGAATTTGATTCGGGAGGCCATGGGTAACCAGTGGAGGTCACTCATTAACCTTTTGGGCTGATCAAAAACCAGATGCGCTGCTGCGTTCTGAACCATTTCTAGGGGTTTCACCGCACAAGCTGGAAGACCTACTACGAGGGCATTGCAGTACTCAAGGTGAGAGATAACCATGGCCTGTATGAGAAGCTGGGTGGCATACTGATTAAGGTATGGCCTGATTTTTCTGACGTATAGAGCAAAGCAGCACAACTGAAAGACAGCAGCAACATGGTCTGAAAAGGACAGCTGGTCATCAATCATAACACCCAAGTTTCTCACCACCCTGCTTGGAGTGATGGTTGAGGAGTTGAAGGTGCAAGCCTTCATCCATGCAAATATGTCCGAGAGACAGTCCGTGATCCACGCCAAGATGGTGGGGTCGTCTGGCGGGAAGGATAGTTAAAGTTGTGTATCGTCTGTGTAGCAGTAGTAAGAGAAGCCGTGCGAGTGAATGATCGGCCCCAGGGAGGTGGTGTAAATTGAGAAGAGAAGGGGCCCTAGCACTGAGCCTTGGGGCAGCCCTGTGGAGAGGCAGTGGGAAGAGGATAATTGCCCCGAGAGGTAGGATTCGAACCACAGGAGTGCTTTACCCAAGATGCCCAGATACCTGTTTGAAAGTTTTGGATAAAAATGGTAGAAGAGAAACTGGCCGATAGTTCTCAACTTGAGTTTGGTCGAGTGAGGGCTTTGAGCAAGAGTGTAACCCAAGTCCTTTTGAAAATGGTTGGGAAGGTTCCTGAAGCCAGAGAAGCATTTCACATGAGTGATTGCTGGGAACACGGTAGGAGATCTGGTTTGGGTGAGGTTTTTCTGTGCCGTGTTCAGTGGGAGCTTACCAGGGCGTGAATAGAACAGTTGATTTTGAGTGAGTTAGAGAATTGGCTAGTTATAACCGCCACTTTTCCTGTGATGAAGGCAGCAAAGGTATCGGCAGACAAGTTTGTGGGTGATGAAGGTGGAGGAGGATTTAGTAGCACTTTAAAAGTGGAAAATAACTTCCTTGAGTCTGTGGCACTGCTAATTCTGTCATTATAGAACAGTTTGGGCAGCACTGATGCTTGTTGAGAAGGAGGATAGGAGCAACTGGTAGCCCTTAAGGTCGGCAGGGTCTTTGGTTTTCGCCATTTTCTTTCAGCGGCTCTGAGATCAGTACAGACACCACGGATGGTATCAGTGTTATATCCCAAGGTCTAGGGGTAACCAGGATGTAACAAATGCGTGGCTCCCCACTCTTCCCACCAATGCCAGAACAAAGGAGATACAATTTAGCAGTTTTTTATTAGCGTCAGAGTTGAGCAGCGCCCAAAACACTGTACGAAAACCTAAAAAAAAATAAAATAAAAAAATACACACACTTTCCTAAACCAAAAAGTAAAGAAGAGACAAAGCTCTAAACTAGGCTTCTATTATGGAAAACAGGAGAAAAATGGTGCAACAAAAAGGGCTTCTCACTCCTACTCAACTGCTAGTAGCTAACACAATAAAGCTACACCAAAGAAAATTGCTACATAGCAAACATAAATTGGATAAAGCCAACAAAACAAGGTTGTCAACGACAATCAGAATTACAAAGGTAAGCTGTTCAAAGTTCATGTGTTCACTACACAGGTTCACTTACAGTCTAAGTCTAATATGCTCACAACAGTTCTCTACTTACAACGAACACAGACATCATAGACATAACACACAGTACACAGGCTCAGGTTGGGAATGGCAGAGAGAGAAGAGTTCCTGTCAGTGGGGCTTAAAATGGCTGCTGTCATCCAGGTGACCAATCAGGAGGCTCCAATCAGCTCTGCAGGACCAATCCAGTGTGCCCACCTGTTCTCTATTACCTGCATACACTCACTCACACTCTAAGGGAGGAGAACAGCTGACAGTGCAGGGAGAGCAATAAATAACAAAATATGACCCCAGGGTCATAACATCAGTTAGCCATTGGTGGGACTGGTTTGGGCGAGCAGGCTTGGTGGATAGAGGCATGAGCTCAGTGTAGAGCACAGAGATTGTGTGGCATCATTGACCTTGAGTGAGGAAAAGGTAAGGTAGTTGAGGGAAGGTAAAGTGGTAGCTACCACTGAGGCAAAGTGAGTGTGATGCATGTTGTGGAGGTTGCGGCGGTGTGAAACAAATGGTTCTGGAACAATGGGCTGTTCTTGTAGGCATACCGTGAACTGAATGAAATAGTGGTCAGACATTGTTAGAGGTGTGATTGTTAGGCACTCTGTGGCACAGTTTTGAGAATGATGTCAGGCACCTTGCCAGCTTTGTGGGTTGGGGGCTGAGAACCCGTGTTAGATCAAAGGACTTAATCAGAGACAGGAAGTGACCTGACATACATCAAGAGTTGTTCATCAGAAGTGACTGCCGGTGCTTGAATTAGAATAAAATATTGGCAGTGCTCTAAACCAGCAGTCAGCATGCACATTCAAGTGAATGAATCATGCACAAAAATAATTCATTTGTGGGCATGAATTACTAATTTCTGTGCAATGCTAATAGTTAAAAATCTTGAATGAATTATAAAAAAATTCAGACAACAGTTTCTGAATGAATTATGCAATCACCGGTACATACGTAGGTACATCTGTTCAACTGCTTGTTAACACAACTAATCTGCCAATCACATGGCAGCAACTCAATGCATTTAGGCATGTAGACTTGGTCAAGACAACTTGCTGAAGTTCAAACCGAGCATTATAATGGGGAAGAAAAGGGATTTAAGTGGCATGGGTATTTCAGGAACTGGCTGAAAATATCCACTGAGCGGCAGATGTGTGGATGAAAATGCCTTGTTGATGTCAAAGGTCAAAGGGGAATGGGCGGACTGGTTCAAGATGACAGAAAGGCAACAGTAACTCAAATAACCACGTTACAACCAAGGAATGCAGAATACCATCTCTGAACCCAAACACGTCAAACCTTGAAGCAGATGGCCTACAGCAGCAGAAGACCACACTGGGTGCCACTCCTGTCAGCTAAGAACAGGAAACTGAGGCTACGATTTACACAGACTCACCAAAATTGGACAATAGCAGATTGGAAAAACGTTGTCTGGTCTGATGAGTCTTGATTTCAGCTTTGACATTCAGATGGTAGGGTCAGAATTTGGCGTAGACAGCATGACAGCATGGATCCATCCTGCCTTGTATCAACGGTTCAGGCTGCTGGTGGTGGTGTAATGGTGTGGGGGAAATTTTCTTGCCACACTTTAGGCCCCTTAGCACCTATTGAGCATCGATTAAACGCTTCAGCCTACCTGAGTATTGTTGCTGACCATGTCCATCCCTTTATGACCACAGTGTACCATCTTCTGATGGCTCCTTCCAGCAGGATAATGCGCCATTTCACAAAGCTCAAATCAACTCAAACTGGTTTCCTGAACATGACAATGAGTTCACTGTACTCCAATGGGCTCCACAGTCACCAGATCTCAATCCAATAGAGCCCCTTTGGGATGTGGTGGAACACATCATGGACTGCGTGATGCTATCATGTCAATGTGGACCAAAGTCTCTGAGGAATGTTTCCAACACCTTGTTGAAAGTATGCCACGAAGAATTAAGGGAAGTCCTGAAGGCAAAAGGGGCTCCAACCCAGTACTAGGAAGGTGTACCTAATCAAGTGAGCCAGAGCGTGTATATGGACAGAGAATTTCAGAGGTGTGAGCAGAAAAGTAATCCAGCTGCTTTTGCACGGAACTAGACCCACTTCTGTAGCCACATGAGTAATGAAGCTTAACGACACTTAAAGTTCAATCATGACTATCAAGACTATCTTCATGCTACTCAAGTCATTTATTTACTCTCCCTCTTTCTTTTCCCTTTCATCTCAGTCAGCTGACTGAGGACGTTCACTCTTTCAGTTAATCAAGTCAGATTTTGCCATGACATCTCTGAGCCAAACAAAATGTTGCTGTCAAACTTTAAAACTGTTCTTCTCTCTTCTGCTGTCAGCTGTAATTTTCAGATCTTCAGCCATTGCCCTTCACCCCTTAACCACCACCAATGTCTACACTCCATCAGGGAGATATGAAAAGTGTGTGTGTGTGCGTGTGTGTGTGAGTGGGGCTGTTTGAATATAATTTTCTGCATTTGTACATGCTTTTATCATGTTCCCAGCTACTTAAAAGCAACACCTTATTATTAAGACGGCTATCATGCTTAATAAATCTGCAAGAAAAGTGGTAAATATATATCAGAAGAAGCTTCTTACTCTCTGCCTGTTTAACCCAGAACCCTAAAGAACATGACATGCTGGGGTATCCAATTAGGGATATAAGCTATACTTTGAAGAAAAGGACTGGTAGATCTATGGCAGAGAGTCTCATGGTCAATACGGCATCCTTAAGGAAAGGTGATCAAACAGCATCTGCAGCTGAAAAAGCTGCTGGTATGTCTGCAGCTGCAGGAGAGCAGAGCTCCCTGTCCAGAGCAGTGACACTCAGTAACAGATGTTCTAAAACATTCACTGGCCGAATGTCAAGGAGTGTGAGAGGTGTAGTTGCAGCTTGGGAACAGTACAACAATGCAATCTAATAAAGAATTACGTCATTGTGGGTTAAGGTTAGAATTATTGTACTCCAGCATAGGTTGCATGCAAAATCCACTCAGCCTCTCTGTCTAGCTGATGTCTTTTCTCTTGTCCCATTAAAAGAATGGGGCTCCCATAGCCCACTCAGTTTACAGACGGCACACTGGGATAGCAAAATCTGAGACGTCCATAACATAAATAACATAAACCTCTTCTCTCCAAGCACACTGTCTGAAGGTCAATAATTGGTCCACAGTCATGCTGGATCTGTAAAAATGCTGCAGAAAGCACACACCTACATACATTGAAGACAGTATTCAAGTATTCTATGTCAACACAAGCCTCTAGCTTAAGACTGTTACAGTTCTCTGGGTGCAAAACCAGTCAAGGTTGAGGTTTAACTGAGTCATGTTTTATAAAAATTTGAGAATCTGAGTAATCTTAAACTTTGATTAGTGAAAGAGAGAAGAGACAGAGAGAAACACTGACAGTGTCAAAAACAACACCCGGGCTCTGAGCCGCAGCCTTGATTTACAGAGTCAGTGTAAACAATGGGCTTGTAGTGATTCATGACTGAGGATAATTGTACTTGTGTGTCCTCAAAAGATATTTAGAAACATTCCTTACAAAACCGCCAGCCCTCAATGGCATACAGGCTCTTCCATGTCACACTTTTGGGTAGGGAAATAAAATAACACTAAAAAATGTCCTTTTTTGTCCACAATTACAATTGTGTGCATAAACATCTACTAGTTCAAACTTGTTATTGACTGACACATGATTAGGTGTTTTGTTTTAAGTTGCTCCAGACTTTCATCCACTGCACCACAGTTTCTCTGCACAAATACCCTCATCTGTCACATTCACTGTTGTAAACAGTTAAATTAGACCTTAGTAGTTATAAACAGCAGCATTGTTATTAAAAATACACCAATGCCACAGGGTTGCACTGGGTGACCTATACCATTTGGCCTATAACTTTTCAAATTTCAAACTTTTCCAGTCAAAACAGACAGCTCTTGAACACATTTTATAACAGAATAGACTGAACTCTTTGATAGTCAAAAGTCTGGCTATGTAAGATTAACAAGGGGGAGATGCTCAACAAAGATTTCTACTGCGAGTTGTTGAAGAGAGACACTTAAATACAGTCTCTTAATAACCCTAAACCCTAACTAGTGTTTGTAGTAGATAGGTTCAGACAATTTACTTATATGTATCTCAGTTGGGACAGTTTGTCCTCATAAGGGTAACTGAAGGTACACACAGTGTATTGATGAGTGAAAGTATAGATAAATCCACATTGGTTGTGCAGGTTACCAAAATACTCTAGTCATAGTAAAAATTCACACCAGTGCAGCACAAAAACAAGTACATTTAGAGTTGCAGGAATAAACAGGGTTATGTAACACACAGTAAAATAGGTGCAGGCTGGAGGAGTAGTGGAGGAAGGGAGGCTGGCTGCTGCCCTGGGACAAGAACTGGGTTGTAACACTTACCAGAAAGGGGCTGAGGGTAGAGGTCTGCAAGACATGCGGAGTCAATTCGAGCCAGGTTCTGGACATTTTTTTTAATGTGCAGGGCTCTAGCCCCTGAGAGTTGTTAAAAGTCAGAGTCAGGGTCAGATGTTTGCTAAGGCCAAGGGGTATAAAGAGTCTCCCTAGTCATCATTCACACTGCGACCTCTCAGTACTAGCAGCCATAAAGGGGCGATATATCAGGGCAGGGAAGGGCAAGTGTTTCAACTACACTGCCCTTCATACCGAAAGAGGTTCTGAACAAAATGACACAGCTGAACTTTGTATATAAAAGTTAGCTGTTTGTTGAAAGAAAGAAAGAGCTATGGGATGGTCTGCATTTCCTTGTTTCTCATGTTAGATGTGGACACCCCAACTTTCTGTAGTTACGCTGCTTCCAATTTGTTTAAAATTGGAATTCGACAGTGGCCAATTTTATAGCTCCTTTAAATACAGAATCTTCAGGCTGAACTGAGTATATTTACTAAATCATTTTGACTGATTGAATCACTAGCTTTCAGCAATGAAGCTCCTCAATGGTGACTGAGAGTGCCATTGTCAGATCGGCCGTGACTCAGTATATTACATGCTCATTAAAAGCGTATTGCTCAACAGGCCATTTTCATTTCCAAATGGTTAAAATTCAGTGTGTAGTTTTTAGTGGCATCTAGTGGTAAGGCTTGTGAATTGCAACCTCATCGCAACAAACAGCTCTCTCACTGCTCAAACCTCCCTTTGCAAGGGCAGAGGCGAAGCTATGGTGGCCGACACGCTCTGTTGGCTCTTGTTCTAAATAATGCTAAAGGTAACCTTTAGCATCTGTGGGAGATGCGTCTGTATGAGACGCTCTGGGGCGTTCTGGGGTTAGTTAGCTAGCTTGCTACATTCATGTTAAGTGTGTTGACAGCCTCCCCAAAGCCACCTACCCTTACCTTAGCCATTAGAAATGTTAGTGCCTAAATCTAAGTCACTGACTTTATGCATGTCGACCAGGCTAACCCTACAGCTGTGCACATCGGTAGGGTTAGCCTTTTTGTTGCTGTGATGTAGCAAACGTGGCGTTTTATACAGATGCTGAAGGGTACATTTAGTGTCAAATAATTACGCTTTCTTACGCTGTCTGAAAGCGTTGGTAATGACGCATTGAGATGAGAATGTGATGGTATTCAACGTAGTGACAAAACGCGCTCTGTACAGCAGTTTGTCCATTTGGGCTACTGGCGCAACATGGTGACTTCCATGTAAGGGGACGCAGGTAGATGCAGATAGAAATGGCTCATTCTAAGGAGAAATAAGCAAGAGACATCTAGATGTTGAAAGTATCCAGCCAAAAAAAACTCCCTTTAGGCCTCCCTCCTTTAGTCCGAGTGAAATGATTGGCGTGCTTATTACAGTCTTGCAACAACCACAGTTACTGGATTGTTTCCATTTTTGTGTCAGAGAATTTGATTAATTAATTGCTGTCTGGATGTATTGAGAAATTCAACAAATATAAAAAACAATTATTCTGAAATGAATTGCCTACCTTTGGTTTAAATATTGCTTGCATAATTTGCATTGTTCATTTAGCATTGACATGAACATTTGAATATTGTCCACTGTACAGCCATTCCATTTTAATATGGTCATTAACGCCCATACAAGTATGTGAAAACAAAAATGAAAGTTAGATTATTGTATTTTTATTTTAGTTTTTTAAATGATAATGCTATTGTGGAATTGCATTTTCATTTTCAAGTTTACATTATCATTTTAATATAGTCCCCTGTAGGTTTCCATACTTTTCCTAGGTTGCCGGGGTCTTTAAATGTCCCTGCAGATTAATTATCACTGAGAAGAAAGGAGCTCTTTTTCCTCAAAAGTCCTGGTTCACTCCAGGACTTCGACCATCATGGTAATGATGTTTGTGTTTTTCTCCTAAGGACCCAGCCTGACTCTCTGGAGGAAGCAGGTCAAAGGGAGGGAGAAATGCACCAGTGGAAGCAATAGCGAGGACAGTGTCTTGATCACACTTAGTTTTAATGGGAGTCAAATTGCATAGATGGCTGGAATGAGTAGGAAATGCCAGCTAAGGCTGAAATGTGTTGGTGTAATGGTGCTGGGGAATGTGACTTACGAGAGTGATTTAATTTGTGTGTTACTTATGTAATTATGTCTGTGTGTATAAAAGAGTATTTATAGGATCAGATATCATTACATGGTATGCTACATGTTTCTTTAGATATTATATCAAGAGGAAACGATACAACCCATTAGATTCAGCTGTGTTCCCCTGTGAGAGCACTATTTGTTTTCCTCAGAGGGAACTTGCTCAGTTTGTTATTTGTAGTGAGTAATTAGAACTGGGTCTGTGACGTTTTCATTTTCCGTTAGATATTAGACAGACTCATGTTGTGGTTTCAAGGCTATAAAATAGAGGCAGGGAGAAAAAACAAGGCAACCATCCCTCATGTTTTGAGCAAAGTTTTTCATCTCTATCACATTTATCATTACCATTTGTGCTGCATTCCTGGAAAAGGAAAGGAAAGCTTTTTAATTGAATGGTATTTCAAGAGTATTCTGTGCAGAAATGGGGTGCACACCAGCATCTAAATATGACATTTGCGCACACACACACACACACCACAAATGTCCTTATTCTATTTCAAAAGGACTCTTGGGTAGCATAGAAGGATCACAGTAATCAGACATAAATGGCACAGTTCAACGAGTAATTCTGCCCAGTATATTTTGTGTGTGTGGGTGTGTGTGCGCGCGCACACAGCTGTGGGTTTTTGCAGCAAACATTTATATTTTCTTAGCAGACCTATATAGCTCTGAGGAAACAAAAGGCAGTATCTGGGTGTTCACATCCAAAGTTTGACAAATGAGGCCAGAAATTAGGGAGTGATATAAATAAATGCTGGATTTTTGCATCCTAAACCTCTGTATGCATTGCATGCTTTATGCTGAATGGACAGTTTATTTCCAACATCAGTTATTAAAATAGACAAATGATGTAGATGTATATTGTAAAGATTATTATAACATTGTTGATTTTCACTCCCACAGTACTTCATGCTTTGGCTTTAAAGGAAATGTCTGTTTTTTTAGATTTTGGGTCTTACTTTAAGTAATGCGTGGCTTTTCTTATATCTTTTTAGAAATGTCAGCATGTTCCCATATTTCAATTGAGTTAAAACACAATTCTTGAAATGATGCCTCTTTTTCTCAAAACTCTAAACACAAATCCACAACGTCTCACCCAATTCCCCAAACATCCTATTTTCAGGTCAAAATGAAGCTCTACACTCAAAACCATTCAATCTTGCTGAAAAACCAAACTTGGCCCTCAGAAACACACACTACAACACAATCTTACACACTGGTGAGATAAATTCAAAACAATACTACAAAAACCGGTTATAAGTAATGTTGCTTGTGGTCCCCCCCCTCAGAAAAACCTTTGCACATGAACACAACAAAAGAAACAAAAAATGTAAACATTTGCACATTTTTTTATTCCTTAGTGTTCTATACAGTACAACAAATTATTCTGCCCCAGCATCCTGTCTTTCGCCTGGGACAGGCCAGAGATTCTCCTCTTCCACCTTCTCTTCATCATCCACCGCTTCTTCAGCGGTAGGACAGACTTAGAATGATGGTCATAACTCCTTTAGCCACATCGCAGCCGGAATGCAATGCATCCATGCCCAGCTTTAGAGTCTCATTCTGATAAATTTAAGCTGAATCTTTAATCTTCTTTTAGCTCTATCTTGGTCTCCACCAACTTCTGAGAAAAATATATTTCTCTTAAGCTTCTAAATGCCCCACTAGGTTTACCAGGTAGGGGCTAACTTTGTCTGTCTGCTTTTTGGTTCTGGGCATGTAGTGTTTGATCTTAATCTTGAACATGTGAAAACACTAAGGGCCAGAGTTTGTCTAGGACCACTACTTAATCTTACAGTTTTTCTAAATTGCTTAAACAGTATAATCAGACTAAAATTTCAAAACCATAACTTCAAAAAGCCCGCCCATTGCCCTAAACTCTACACACAAATCCCTCCATTTCACATTGCCTACACCATGTGGTCATTGAGAAAGCACTAACAGTCAATATTGTTCACAAGTCAGCACAGGTTGAGCTCAATTAGCACACAACTACCCAGATGGAAACACAAAGAGTCATAATTGATAACACACCAATCAGAAGCTTCAATAGATAGATAAAAGGGCCAGAGTCAATTCATCCAGTTTGGAACAATGGATCCAGAGAAATCTGAAGGAAGAGGTAGAGGACACCAGAGAGGAAGAGGAGGAGCAGTATGGAGAGGAGGAAGAGATGAAGGAAAAGGAACAGTAGGAGTTGGAGGAGGAGATGGGATAGAAGGAAGATGAGTGGTCTTTCCGAAACTGCTCGCTCCTCCCTCTCCCTACCTACTTCCACTCCGTTTGCACGTTCACGCCGAGGGTCCGCCACATTGAGTGCCATCCGAAATCAATGAGGGTGGAGTGGTAGTGGGTTGTTAAACCCTCAAATGCTGAGTGTGCACCGATGCCGGCTCGCTGCATTATGGGGGACCTTTCTGTCAAATATGAGTTTCGTGTGACTGCGCTGGTTAACATGTAGGATTATTTAATTCTGAACAGTTCATATCACCATTCACAGGTTAACAACATTGTGTTAAATAAAAAATGATCTTCTCTGATAGACAATACAACTGTTGTTTTTTATTGAATCATATTCATTCACCAAAATCTTCAGCCAAAACTAAATAGCCTACAGTAAACAGAATAATAGAACATGACACAACGGGATCCATGGGATCACGTACGAGTAACAAAGGCATTAAAGAAAAATAGTTAGCCTAAGTCTTTATACATTTTAACTGTTAAATTCTTCAGACTATATAATTCTTCAATTTAATGTATTATTTATATTGAAATATTGTATTTGTGAATGTAATATTTTTCATATAGGCTAAGATAAACAGGTTCAAATATATAGGCTTTTCTTTACATTGAATATCAATCTTTTCATAAAAGTATATATTTCTTTTTCATAAATATCTAATGTCATGTTCTTAAAGAAATATTCGACACAAACACAAAATGAATGACAAATGCTTTCAGTTTCATTTTTGCAAAATAAAACACACTTTCCCTCAACATGAATGCTGAATCTTAATACAACTGTTGTATATTTGATACACACATTATAGCAGAGAGTGCAGCGGTAACGTCAGATCCTATTTACGCTGGGGGGAGGGGGTAGTTCCTCCGAAAGTTGTCCGCTGTAGTTAAACCCTACGCGGGTTAGGGAGCTCAATTTGGCTGTGAGGGTGACTCAAACTGGAGTTCACTCCGTGTCGGAGTGGAAGTGGTGAGGGTCTAGTTTCACAAAGGCCCGAGGAGGAGGAGGAGGAGGTGGAGAAGAGGAGGGAGGAGGAGGAGGTGGAGAAGAGGAGGGAGGAGGAGGAGGTGGAGAAGGAGGAGAAGCAGATAGAGGTAGGAGGTGGAGAAGGAGCTGGAGAACAAGAATCTCTGGCCTATCCCGACCCACTGACTAATTTATTGTTTGGTGTGTTTTCCCCTTTTGTTAACAAAAATTCCACCCATTCTAACACAGGTTTGTTGATCAATTCAAGGAAAATTACAAGAGGTCTGGGTATTAGGACTAGTGTTTGCTGGATTAAAGGTTAAAGCCCCCTGTGTTTGTGTTCTACAAAAAGCCTGAAAGCCTGAAACCTTAGATAAAAGGCTGACGGTAGAATAAGCCAAAATCTGCACTCACATACTGTTAGTTTGTGGGACTAGCTTCTCTTACGTAATGTTGGCTGGACTCTGTTGGGATATAATAAGTGATTTATTATGAGATCACCTTTCTAGAGTCCAGTTTTTTGCAACGGAAATTAGGTAAAAGCTGGAGGAAAATTTCTAAACAATGAATTAAACATTGATTCAGATACAAGGTTAAAGATCAGCTCGCTGGAATAGTCCAGACCAGTTAGTCAGTCGACTGCAAAGTCCTGACCAAAGACATCCAAGAGAACTTGAAAACAGGAAACCAGATCTTTGTCTTAATAGTTCTGGCTAGTTCTCTGTTTTATGTTTCATTGATAATTACAACCTTGACTTGCCTGCATATTAAACAGTATTGAAGATATTCTTCCTTTTCTGTGGGTTTAGTTAGAGAAAATGCAGGATACATGTAAAGATAAGTTTTATATTGATTATAATCAGCTGGACTGTTGAGATTTCTGCTTTGTTGAATGGGTTACATGGAGGACATTCAATATTTCTCAGTACTGGGGCCTCATTTTTAACCATACAAACAAAAAGGGCCTGAAATATGCATATGCTACTTTACTAAGCATAAATTGGGATTTACAGAAAAAAAACTTTAAGTAAATTATTATGGAGGCAGAGGGAAATAGTGACTGCAGGCAAAGTAGTGAATTAAAGAAAATATGTTGTAATATAAGAACAATGTCACTCAATTACTTGTCCATATAGAATTTGGACACCTACAAATAATAAAATTTGTCAGCAGAAAATCTATACAATAATTGTTTTGTTACCAATAAGCACATGGTAAGTTTAACCCAAAAAATATATTTTTCAAAAGGATTTTCATAATTAACTTGCATGGGGTATCAATCAGTCGACACTGATTGATTCAAAGTGTTAAGAGATTCCACTAATTGTGAAAGGGTTATAACAAGGCTGGGTGATGACCAGCGTAATGATGCGTAATGGCTTCTTTGGCACTGTTGGAGGAATTTGTCAATGCCAAAGATATGGGATGGAGGGATGATTTTTTGGCCCTCGATGATGTCTGGCTTAGGAGTCGATGTCTGATCAGTGCGAGCACCCACATACATACCGCATGGAATGATGGCAATTGACCCTTTGTTAAGCCATGCCCCGAATACGCAGCTGGCCAATCACAACGCAGTATAGGACTCGCTCTAACTGAGGTCCGACACTTTCATGGCTGCGCTCCACTGACTCTAATGCAAAAAGAGTATTTTCTAGCTTTTTTTCGCTGTATTTTTCCAAGATATGGTCAAACACTTTTCCTGGGGCACTTGTAATAATAACAGTCGCTACCCAGAAAGGTTGAATGGAGAAGTATGATTTATTCTCTTTCCAAAACCTAAAATAAATCCAGAAAATTTTCGGCTGTGAGTTGTTCCTAATGTAATGTTAGTTAGCTAACGCTAGCTTACTTCATACTGAATATAACGTAATAAAGCCCTACTGTTCTGCTTTTTAATGATGAAAAAATGGATAGGGGTCTACCCAGTTTTACAGGACCAGTGTTGATCGTTCATATTGTTGTCTTTTGTCTCAATCGTTGGGGGATGTGGTAGTTCACTTGTACTGTGTGATCGGTAGGCTTTAGTTTCTATCTTTAATTTTTTTCCCCATGTCCGTTTGAGTCAGTTTGACAGCCTGAATACAACCTTCAAATGTATAATGCAACTGCAAAACTGTCTGCTTCTTTCTGAGATCTCTTTTCCCAACAAATTTGACAATATTTCTCCGGAAAGTGCAGTAATAGACAGTGGCAGCGCGACAGTTTGTCGGACTTAGCAACAGTAACTAAGGGGGGCGGGGCTTAGTGAAGGACCAATTGGGCAGTCCACTCCTGTTTGCGAGATCTGGGATGGAAGCGAGCTGTAACCATGCCGCATGGCAACCAAGAACAAACCAAATAAACCAGAACTGGCTGACCCTTACCTAAAAAGTGGCCCAAGTCTGTTTTATCATATTAGGGCCACACATGCAATTTCAAATGTGGGCCACCTTAGGCTCACATCCATTTTGTCAGGGCCAGGTAGTAGGCCGGTAGTACAGCATCATTGTGTGAAGTGGCCTGCAATCGGTACCAATACTAGTCCATTTACAGGTTTTGACCACTCTAGGGTTTCTGGCACCCGACACGTGCCAGAGGGAAGTGGCAGACAGGTTGGGGTTTTCGCAACCTTGATTGAGCCTAGTGATGCCATCTGTGATTCTTAAGGACATTTAGATGTAGTATTTATTATGGGTGTTTCTTTAACCAGTCGTGTAATGTTGAGAGTGAAATGGATGGTGTGTTGTCCTTGTGTACGTGCAGACAATTTCAAGTTGATTTCAAGGATTTATAAAAGGAAATAGGGCATGGGCAAGGGTACACAAGGTTTTATAAATCTGCATATTTTTTGTCATTTGTACATTTCCTTATGTACGTAAACATTAAGTGTGGATTCTCTGCAGATTTTTTTAAATGAGGCCCCTGGGGCCAGATGTATAAACAATGTGTACACTCAAAACCATGTCTTTTCCCACACTTAAATTGGTATTTATTAGGAAGAATGCGTTTACGTCACGCAGACTTAAGACCTGAGATAGCTATGGGGAATATGACATACATGAAATATAAGATGAGAGACAGTACCCTTGCACATTATAAAGTCTGTGCGCACTATAAATGAATCATTAATCATCTTCCTGAGGTTTAATAATGATGATTGAGATATAACCACAATGATACTTAAGTGGCATGGTTGCTATAAATAGCCATAGTCGCTTGTAATGGTCGCACATAATGACAGCTGTTCTGGTGCTTTGGAGAACCTCGCTCATGCAACACCATCTATGATATTGCACTTCTTTGCAGTTCTTCTAATTGACAGGTCTAATGTGTGGTGTAGCAGGAAGGAGTATCAATATGCAAGCTGATGTTTAAGGGTACTTCTACATCCATTTATGAAGAACTGTGGGAGTAGGAATGAGGCTTGTGCACATGATAATTGAGATTTACTGTATAAAACACAATCAGGTGTATATGCAGCTTTACAAAAATGCTGTAAACAATGCATGTGCATATTTCTCTGTTTGTGCGTACACAGTTTTAATAGTGAATTTACACGGAGTTTTTACGCAAAGGTATTTATCTCAGCCAAATGAGCCACAGAAGAAGTTTGGCTTTAACATAAAGTATTTACTACAAACAGAAAAATCATTAAATGAAGTCATTAAATGAATACAGCACATTGTGGATGGCGTTTGAGCCAAACCACTTAAATCTTCTCTAAATCTGTAAATAATCAATCATCTGTGTCTAAGGTGGATGCATGCTGAACTTTAACATACGTTAGAGCTTTAGGGTTTTATTTGTAGTGTAAGGATGGCAGTATCCAGTGTGAAACATCTTGACTTGATCGTTACTTGTACTTCGATGCTAACATCAGCATTCCACTCAAAGCTGAGCCTTAGTACAGCTTCAACTTGATTTATAGTTGACACAAGGGGTTAACAGGAATCCCGCCACAGATACCTACATCATAGGTTTTGAGTTATGGAGCATTGTTTCACCCGTTCATGTCACCTCTGCAATGCTAGATTCATGTCTTGTACATGTATTTTGTTTTTAACACATAAATGACAATATAATTTTATCCATTTTATCCATGCCTGTGATAAAACACAACACAGAATGCATGTGATAAAATACAAGTTGAAATACAATCAGAATAAAATCAGCAAAATAAAATGATAAAAACGATTTAATAATGACCTAAATAAAAGCTTTATCAAACAGAAAAGTCTTAAGTCTAGCCTTAAATGTGTTGATGTTGTCTGAATCCCAAACCCAAAGTGGGACCTGGGGCCTTTGCCATGAAGCGAGTTCAACTTACCCAGGATGTCTTTCTGTCAGGCTTCACTAACCCTAACAATCGCGGTCAGGTCAGTACCACAAAGCTGGTTATCAACTCGGTAAGTCAACCCAGGGTTTCCCAATCCAGCCGTGAGCGCGTTCACATAAAAGAGGCGGTGTTAGCAGCAGATGGCCAATCGCAGACATGAACAAGTCCACTGGCAGCAGAGTGGCATATTTTACATATGAGCAAATTGTAACACTACAGGCATACAGGCGTACAGACATAGGCCTAGTCTAAGTAGCATGGCTGCAGCTAACACGTGCAGGGAGACAAAAATTCACCAACAATGTGAATGCCTAAATGAGCAGGCATAGTCTATAATAATGCGTTGATCTGATGTGTTCTTTTGAGCTGTATGAAAATAGCAACCTATTCTCTCAGCTCCGCTGTTTGTCAGCATTTCCACATTAAACGATACGGGCCGTTCCCCCTCAGTTAAAAAATCTTTACGTCGTCACTTCAAAAATGAGATTAATTTATTTAACACACTCAAAAGTTTTCCAAACATTGTTCTAAATTAACTTCATAAAGCAATGAAATGAAAAATCCATTCATGCCATAAAATGTGCTGAAATAGTGGTAGAAAGACTGAATCTCAACATTTAGGCTGCTGAAAACTCACCTCATTACCTGCGCCCACATTACAAAAGGTGGGGAGGTAGGCTACATGACCAGTCTCTGTAGTAGGCCTATAAGAAAGCTGCTAAGCTAAAATAAATAACCTACGTTCATATTAAATTTCGTATTTCAATATCCCTACCAAACGGCTCATAATTCAGCCTAACATAAGAAAAATTAAACCCATTTATTTTAACAGCTGCGACAGGCTGTGTGAAACAGACAGAGCAGTGTGAAACCATAGACTGTATATAAAAATGGATGTAGCGTCTGTGACTTCTCCCATTGGTTTCTGAAGAGCAGTTTTGAAGCTCAAAATTAGCGGAGCTGGCCGGCGCCATCTTGGTAGCGCGTCACCGCGCGTCACTCCCGGATAACCAAAAATGGGCAAAGAGGCGGGTCGTAGGTGGAGCTTAGGTGACGTGTTGCTGAAACCACTCCCACCTAGCTCGACGTGACCGAGTTAGCTCATGCTAAGGAGCTAATGCTACATGCTACTCTGCGGTGCTGTACGGTGGAGGTTGGAACCTGCGGCTGGTTGTTACCAGTTTACCGACATTATCAGCTACAGTCAAGGTAACACACCGGAAAATATTAAAATAACTCACATATCTGTTATTGACATTATACTTAACAAGGTTTTAAATGCTTTTTAATATATAAATGTGGTAATGTTATTTTGCAAGACTAAAGTTAGATTTTGTTGAGACCATCGTTAACAGTTAACTATGAATCAGTTATTAATTATCTTAAGTTTACTTAACGTTAATGTTACAGCTCAAACGAACAATTTCAAGCAAATCAATTTAACGTTACATACCGTTGGTTACGAGCGATTACGAGTCGTTTATTTGGACGTCACCTCAGTATGTTACTTGTAATAAATGTAATAAGCTAGCGGTAGAGTCCTCAGTTACATGATGGAAGCTGTATATCTTGTAAAACATTAGCCATGGCTGTTATCACGATAATTAATTCCCCATACCGCTATTTTGAGTAACGTTGCTGCTGTCGGCAGGGCTGTGTGGGATTATTGTCTGGAATAGAACACTTGAAACAGAAAGGTACTTTTTATATTTGTCACAAGATTCTTGTTGAGGATCTGATGCCTCCACATCTGCGACTCAACGCTTAAACTTTGAGTCTAAAATAATGTTGCTACTCAAAGCTACTGGACATTTGACATCTGATGTGAAATTGTCTGTCTTAAAAGGACAACATAAAAACGTTTAAAGAGTCTCCCTTGTTCCATTTTCTCCTACGTATGTGACATAATAGTGCTGTCAGCATTAAAACACTGAGGCATCTTTTAGAGGACCATCTCAAAAAATTTGAATACTGAGGAAAAGTTCATTGTGAGCATCAGAACCAGACTGAGAGAGTAAATTAGCTGATTAGAGAGCTCTTCTCCAGTGATTTCTGTATAATTTATAATACAGAAATGTATTTATTCTAAAATGTTTATACATTTTGAGATAGTGGAGTTTTTATTTCCATGAGCTGTAAACAGTAATCATCAAGATGAAAACAAAAAGAGTTTGAAATGGTTCACTTTGTGTAATGTATCTAGAATATATCAAAGATTCACTATTTTAATTAAATTACATTAGAAAATTAACGTCACCACACTATTCTATTTATTAAAGAATCATCTGTATTTACTTTATATTTTTTATCACCTGAAGAATTTATTACACATTTTCCTCCCAGAGTCACACTGTGGACCAGATGTCCCACCTGCTGCCAGAGAGCTGCAGAGACCTGGAGTCCTCATTGTGCTGACGGGCTGGACTGACGTGGAAAGCGTTCTCTCCTTCTGTTTTCTTTGAGTTTTAAATATTGTCCATATTTGTATCATAGATCCATTTAAAAAAAAACATATGGTTTATAGTTCACGTTGTAATAAATTATATATATATATTAGCACTCCCTGTCTTTACTACTTACTGAAAAGCTGATCGTATACCACTGATAAAACATGAAACATTACAGCTGAACTCTTGCTAAAGAACATCAGTCTAGTATAAGTTAAAAAGTGAAAATACTCCCAACATGTTTCACATGAAATGTTGAAAAGTAATTATGCAGTGTATTTCTGTGTGTGCAGGAGTATTTTTACTTTCTACCTTGTACTTTAAGATAAATAAGGAACCATACACCCAGTACCCATATACTGTATAACAGAGCCTGAAGTTTCTGAAGAGTGCCTTGTTTGCTGCTCTGATATAAGTCTAGTTTAAATCCAGAATAATGTGGGCACATCCAAACCATCCTGTGGATAAGTGCTGAAACAAAGAATGATCTGCACAGAGTAATTATGAATTCCACTAGGTGTTTTTTATTGTGACCTTGCAAACTCTGAGGTCTCAGAGCTGACCGAATGCACATGTAGTAAATAGGTGAGTCTATACAATGTAAACCACACAAGAGCTTCTCAGGTCGCAATAAATGACACCTCTTACAGGGCTTCAAAACTATTCAGTGTGCAGATAATTCTTTGTTTTTCACTACATAGTAACTTGTCAGTCAATGTCACATTTGTCTCTTAAAGAAATGTCAAAATAAAACAGTATACAACATCAACCTTTCATTTTTCACTTTCTACTAACATATGTGAAATGTTAGCCTATAAATAACATCTTAATATTTTCATTTACAGCTGTTAACTATAATATATTGTTGAGCTTAGATCAGACTATTTAAAGTTAAAATATGAAACTGATGATGAATGAAGAATGATTTTATTATGTATAATTAGTTTGATACACTTTATAACAAAGTATTTCTAATACAAAAGCAATAGTTTAATAAATTAAACTCTTGTCTTGCATTCATGAAAACATCAATATTAAAAGGTTACAAATGTAAAAGTAGTTTTGTATGACTTGAAATGTGTTGGGAGTTATTATAATGATAGAATCTGTTGATAAGAACCCAGTGTCATAATTTCACATCAGTAGTGTTCAGGTGTTGTGAGTAAAAAGAAAAGCAGGAGCTGAAGAGCTGGAAGCTGGAGCTGTTCTCTCCTGAAGAGCTGGACACAGCTAATCACATCTGGAGGGTTCTGCAATCAGCTCCTCTGGCACCTGTAAAGACAACAATGGGTAGACAGTTGAGCAGCTTCTTCCAAAGAGCCATAAAGCTACTGAACTCTGAGATCGCCTCAGCATGATAACCTCTCTGGCATGTGAAATACACCGTTTACTAATATGTGCAATATAAGGTTTTCTGCTGGACACTGTGCAACAATAACTACTCAAGTCAGATCTTATTGAAGGTTTATTATAAGGATCTTATTTTATATTTCTTATTGAACTGTACTACCTTTTTAAGCAAATTCTAACCCACCAAACAAACTCAGAGGCGGCTCTCACACACCTAATTTCTCACCTTAACTAAACCATCGCCCCAGTTACAGCCAAGCTACCTGTCTGCAGGCATAACACGCATTATATTCTGGCAAAAAAGGTGGATGCAAATCTCTGCAGGTAGCCTACAACAGCTGTTCGGCCGAAATATGCATCCACATCTTAAGCTTATCAGAAACGTCGCTGATCAAACGCAGTTATCACCTCAGAGTGTTTGCTGAATCTCAAGGATATGTAATAACTTATTGATGACTTTAAACTGCATTTAATATTAACTTCGAATCAATCATCCCCACTGATGAACCCCACAAAGAATAGTATAACGTTATCGTTTTTAAACAGTAACATTACACTTGGAGGTGCACGGCTCTCCTCGGGAGAGAAAGCTAGCTGAAATAGTGGCATCGGTGCTCCTCGGTGTGACAGTTTCAGGCAGAACTCCGCAGCCGCTCCCCCCTTGGCTCTCTGCCTTTAAACCCTTTGTGTCCATCGGGATCAGGTGCAGCCACTTATAATAGTATCTGACTAGTATCTAACTGAACAGTGATTCCGCTAAATCTCACATCGCCCGTTAGTAAAAGTTACCGTTAACATAACGTTAGCTAACTGAGAGCTGAGCCTTTACTTACAACTTCACACAGACGCCTTTTCTTCAAAGTATTATCACCCTAATGTCTAACACTAAGGTTAATGTAATAATGTTACATTTTGGCTTCTCCCTTCTTGCTGACTTGTTTTTGACTCATTAAAAGCTGCGGTTAGAACACACTAACTTACTTACTTACACTAACTTAGCAGCTTCCGGCTGCTCGTATCTGGCTAATTAGCGTAACGAGCTAATGTTAAGCTCACAAGCTATATGCCGACAGCGATACCTGTTAAATGTTAACACAAAAATAAAATACAGGAATTTCACTCAACAAGTAGAACACGGATTTATTGGAGGTTCTCTCTCCAACAAACTGCACACCCTGCCATTATTCATCCGGTATCTGCATGTAGAAATGTCCAAAAGGCTCCGACAGGCTGAGCCTCAGAGCTCTGTGTAGCTGAGTGAGGCTAACAGACGGCGGACCGAGTGCTAACAGTGGCAGCAGCTAATGGTGCCTGTCAAAGCGGCCACGCCCCTAATAATGCAGAACTTAGCGATTTGCACTAAAACCATTTTTTGGACCAGGCTGTAAACATGTTTTATTCTGCTGTAATGTTGGGCATTTTAACATGGGGGGTCTACGGAGATTGACTCCCTTCTGCAGCCAGCCTCAAGTGGCCACTCGATGAATTGCAGTTTCAGATACTTCCGCATTGGTATCGGAAGTGAGAGCAGGAGGTTGCCGCTTGTGTGAAACAGACAGAGCAGATAAAAAATACTAAACACATTTCAAAGCAGTAAGTAGGCTTACTGTAAAAAACTGTAGGCAACAATAGCCTAAGGCTTTTAATCAGTCTCTGTAGGATGATATCGCTATAGCCTACAAGAGTTTTTCCACATCACCGCAGCAAACATAAAGCAGCCTATACAGTCTGCGGGATTTCCTACAGATGGTGATGTCATTTTCCAAGACAGCTGATTGGTCAGTGGGCAGCGTTTTCATAGAGTTGATCTCTTAACTAGAACATAACCTGCTCCGGAGCAGGCGCAGGCTTCCACCGCAGCCACTTGCTGAGCTCCTCAACTCCGAAAATATTGAAGCACATTTTTGTTCCGCCATCACTTCTCGTAAAACTGTCAATATTCGAAATCTACACAGCTGATTTCTCACCTCAAAACTTCTCAGAAGTGGATTTAGTTTTGAAATTCCATACGAAAACTGTAAAATATAAAACTTTCTGTTGCTGGCCTCTGTCTGGTGCAGCAATGATGATGCAGTGAATAGTGAATATTCTCTCTGACCAATCAGCAGTCTGTCTGTTTTCACGTTACATTTTAGTATCCCTCAGCTCGCTTGGAACCTCGACGGAGGTGAGGTGATATGAAAAAAAGTACCTGGAAGCAGGTATAGGTCCAATATTTCTACAATGGAAAACCAAACAAAGGCGAGTCAAGTCAAAGGGCCTCCGCTCAGACTGGCTTGGTTTGAGGGCGTGGCTGACCCCGCTAGCTGCTTGGCAAGCTTTATGACGCGTTTTCATTGTGACGTCACAAGTAAAGGAAGTGAAGGGCTGGACAACAAACCAGCTGTTTTCAAGCAGTTCAGAGCAGAGCTTTCTGTGGGAGATGGGAACTTCCTTTGGGCTGGACTTTGGGCTTTTTCACTTTGCAAACCTGTTACATGCACAAAAAAAGAGATAACTCAATAAAGGAGAGAGAAAAAGCCAAAAAAGCATAATACCACCTCTTTAAATCTTCTTGATTAGTAGAACGCCATTTGTTTTCCTCCAAGCCTCCGTGATTCAATTTACGGGTTTGCGTGTTATACGAAGCTGCTCGTTTTCTTCATCTAATTATTCTCTTTTTAAGAGGGGAAATAGAGTCGAACGTTATTTGCAGTGAGCCTGCAACACAGTCAACAAAATGATCAAGTTGGGAGGGATTGGTGTTAGTAAAGGAGTCCTCTGTCATGTGGAGAGCCAGTGTGGAGTTAAGTGCTGATGGAATAATTTCCTTGAATTTAGCTACAGCACATCTGATAGACATCTAGTGAATGAGTATTTGTCTAAAGGCATGTAGTCCAGTAGTAGAAACTCAAAGGTTATTAAAAAGTGGCATTGAGTCACATCTCTCGCTTGTGTCCAGGCGCCATCTCACTCCCTCTTCCTTGCACTTGAAGTTAAAAGCACTTTACAAGGTTCTTGCTGCTCATTCATTGCCCAAGGACACTTAAACATGTACACAGGAGGAGGTGGGCATTGAACCCCCAACCTCATTGTTTCCTGTGTAATTGCTTTGGCTGCTCTAAAACGTGTAAAAAGTTTGCCATTCAAATGAAAGTTAGTAAAAGCCATTAGTTAAGCAACAGTTTAGTGACTCACCAGTGACTAGCAAAAGCAAAAGGATGCCTTCAGAGCTTCTGACTGTGCCATGGATGTATTACCTCCTCTCTGGTGTCTTCTACCTCTTCCTTCCCCTCTCTCTGGATCCATTGTTCCAAACTAGATGAACTGACCCTGGCCCTTTTGGTGTGTTATCAATGATCACTCTGTCTTTCCACCTGGGTAGTTGTGTGCTAATTGAGCTTAACCTGTGCTGACTTGAGTGAACAATATTTAATGTCAGTGCTTTCTCAATGACCACATGGTGTAGGCAATGTGAAATGAAGGGATTTGTGTGTAGAGTTTAGGGAAATGGGTGTGCTCTTAAAAAACAGAGTTATGGTTTTAAAATTTTTGTTTAAAAGCCTGCTTATAGTGTTTAAGTATTTGAGAAAAACTGTAAGAGATCTGGATATGATGTGGCATCACATCTACCCACAGAATGTCAGAAAGACATTTTTGGATAAGTAAAGGTTTTCCAGCCAATAATGATCATTTACAGTCAAGCTCAGATAAAATTGTACACTGGTCAAACCTTTCTCAAAGTAGATGCACAATATACACGCACACAGACGTGGTTATCCCCAACACATATTATACAGTCACATATTTGGTTTAAATGCACAGATGCCTTTTCAGAAAACAGATGGAGGTTTGTTATGCAACTCCAAGATCAACCCAATGTTTGTTTGAGCCTGGTCAAAACGGAGAGGTGGGATCGTCCCCCACTACCGCTGATATCAAACCCTGCGGGCCCGTCTTCCACCAGACTGGACTCTCTGTCCCAGCAGAGAACCACTCTCCTGTTCCCCCTTTATTCATCCAGCCAGCCCTGTGACTGGGGACTGCTTACCCAATGTAGCCTTTGACTATGATGAATCGCTGCTTTAAAAACTACAACTAAAGCGGGTTTCTGTTGGTCTGTGTGACGTTACATGGGAGACAGACAGACCGGCTTGTCTGAGTCTGTTTGGTGGAAAACAGTGAATGAACTGTACTGTGTACTATGGGATAACAACAACAACAACCCTCTTAATTTATTTTATTTGTATAGCACCTTTCATATAAGAATTGCAGCTCATAGTGCTTTACAAGAAAGATATTAAATGCACTGCGTACAAGAAAATAGAATGAACATACAAACAAGATTGGATACCATAATTAATGAAAAATAAAATGGAAATAAATAAAATGGAAATAAAACCCACTGAATAATAATAATAAAATACAGTTAAAATAAAATACTGAGAATGCATAAAATCAAGAAAAATACAACATTTAAAAGATCAGCAATGCAGCAGTTCAACTTTATTGTCGTGTATAAATAACACAATGAAATACTTCTATTGTGGCTTTCCTTATTATACACAATACACAATAACATCACATATAAACAAAATTTTTACATGTGGGTGTGTCAGCTGTTCATTAAGCTGACTGCCTGTGGAAAGAAACTGTAACTGAGTCAGGTGTTCTGCAATCTGATGCTCCGGTAACATTTTTTGGATGGAAGGAGCAAAAACAGAGCATGAGCAGGGTGGCTGGTGTCTGTTAAGATGTTTGGGGCTCTCTTTTTGCAGCGAATGGTGTTAATGTTATGGAGTTGTGGTAGCTGTGCCAATTATTTTTCCTGCTGTCCTACCTCATAACAGAGTTCAAACCAACAGGTTAATAATCATATAGCTAGAGACAGCTGTTTTCTTGGGTACAGGCACAATGGGGGTTTCCTTAAAACAAAATGCAATCACATACAATGGCAGGGACAGGTTAAACAATCCCTCCAGGATTTCGTGGACCTAACCCTAACCATGCATATTCACACCATCTTACAACTGACTGGGATGCAACAGCCTGTGTCTCAGTGATTTGTCTCGTCTGGCATCCTCCATGAGTTTCTGCTGTTCTCCCGCGTATGATTTGTGGTGGCTAAGTGTCAATAATAAATTACCCCCAGGGCTGTATGTTTAGTGGTTAGTAGACTGTGGCTGTTATGGTACACTAGAAAGAATCAGGAGCGGACACACAGGATGGTTAGCGTGAACACAGGCAAGGTTTATTGGGACGCACAGAGAAGACCGGAGATTCCGGGAGTGGGTAATAATTCCAGTCTTGGGGGGGGGGAATCCGACAAGGGCGTCCAGGAGTGTAGTGAGGACGGACAGGCTGGCTGGCGGGCGGTGAGCGAACTGACAGGTGGCTCAGTAGGCAGTCAGGCAGCGACTCCGCACACGGGAGAGGTACTGGCAGATGAGAGAACAGAGCGGGATCACAAAATACTTAACAAGACTTTAGCAAAAGGAGCGGAGCAAAATACCACTCTGACGATCTGGCGAAGAGTGGGATGTAAGCCGGAGTATTTAACTGCAGGAGTTGATGGTAGATGAGCCACAGGTGCGGAGTGCTGCAGGTGGGAATGAGCCAGGGCCAGACACGCCTACACACACACACACACACACACACACACACACAGGACTAGACAGACCAGACAGTCAAAAAACAGCAGGGAGGGGGAAACTGAGAAAACATAAGGGAAGGGGAAGAGGCGAAGCCCAACCACAACAGTGGCCGTATTGTTACCAGCTTACACTCGAGGTAAGTTTACCTTAAACTATACAACAACACTTAAAACAACAATTTATCTATTACTGAGGTTATACTACACAAGGTTTAAAATGCTTCAATGTTCTTTAATATATAATTGTGGTAACTTGCAACACTAGATTTTGTCAAGACTAATGATATCAGATAACGCACTGGTTCCCAAACTTTTTAGGCAACACACCCCCTTCTACATCTTGACTGGGTTGATAGTTACAGATGATTGTAAATTGCAAAAAGTTAGCCATAACTGTTGTTGCTGCTTCATTTAGTGATTACGTTAGGTTATTCCCCATACCGCTGTTCTTATTTATTCTGTTATCGACTGCGCTGTGCAAGATATTTGTCTTGAATATGACTGAGAAAGAAAGGCACTTTGATATTTGTAACAAGATGTTAATTTATTTCAGTGATCGGTTGAGGTCATGATGCCTCCATATCTGCTAACTAAAATGGATAATGGTTTACATTGCAATAAATTCTATATATTTATTTATACACTCCTTTTGTCTTTACTACTTACTGAAAATGTTAGATTTCACATTGTGTCTGTCAATTCAAAGGACAAGCTAATCATACAACATCAGACATTAGAGCTGAACTTTTGCTAAGTTGAAAAGTGAAAACACTCAAAAATCGTTTCATGTTTCTCATGAAATGTGATTATGCAGTGTATTTCTGTGTGTGCCGGAGTATTTTTACTTTCTACCTTATACATAAAGGTAAATAAAGAGCCTTACACCCCTTGTTTGCTACTCTGATGCAAGTCTAGTTTACAGAAGAATGTGTGCACATCCAAACCAACCTGTGGGTAAGTGCTGATACATTGAATGACCTGCACAGAGTAAAATGAATTCCACTAGGTGGTATCATTTATTGTGATATTGAAAACTCTGAGGTCTCAGCGGTGATCAAATGCACCTGTGCCAAATAGGTGCATCTATACAGGCAACATACATGCTGACAAAAAAGTGGATGCAAATCTCTGCAGGTAACCTACAACATCTGTTCTATCAAATAATGCATCCATCTCTTTAGGTCCTTTTCAGACACTTTGCTTTGCACACTGATCAAATGAGGTTATCACCACATATCATAGTATCTGACAAGTATCAAACTTCACAGTCATTCCATTACAGTACAAAGTCAAATCTAAACACAGTTTAATGTTAACATAATATCAGTATCAGTAACATAATATAACTATTACTGTTATAACTTACTTACTACTATAACTATTACTCTATTACTACTATTACTTTCCAACTTTAAACATGCCTTTTGTTCAAAGTATTATCACCCAAATGTCTAACACTTCTCTTTTACATTGGAAATTGGCTGCGGTCCAGCGGTGGTGGTCAGTATGGGGGGGGGGCAGTGTAGGTGAGCGGGCCAAGGATCCAAGGTGGACCGGGTAGCACGCTCCTTTGTACAATTCTCTATTCCTGCTGACTTCTCTTTGGCTACGTTCAGACTGCAGGCCATTGTGACCCAAATCTGATCTTTTCATGACAGTGAACAGGCCAAGTCACATGGAATCTGATTTTTTCCAGTTCGGATTGGTGCCACTTTTCGTATGTGGTGGAGCTGCAGTGAACGAAAAACCTCCACAAAAGCCATAATTAAGCATGTGGCTCTCTTCCTTATCTACCTTGCTATCATCTGCTCACAAATTCCCTTTCTTACACCTATTAAGTGCCCCACCCAAGAAAACAGTCTTTGGCTTCACACACAGTTTCTGGGAGGAACATTCACTTATTAAATATATAAATTTTGACATGGCTTTTTTGTTATCTGGGAAAGTAATTAATGTTGTTTGTCATTCAATTGTGCTTTTCCATGTTTTTAATAACAATAGTAACAACAATAAAAAAAAAAAAAAATGAACAATTTTCAGGGCAAATAGCCAACATCTTTTTGATGGGGGCGGAAAAGGACCTGTCATACAAAGAAAAGCCCTCTGCCTGTTTGTCCTGCCTGCCTGCCTGCCTGTCTGTTAGTGCCCCGGCCGTTAGCTTACTGCCTGTTCTGGCTAGCCACTCGCCTGTCCTGCCCTATCCCCGGCCTGCTAGCACCACTAGCCGCCTGTCGGCTATGCTTAATTTTGATCTCTGTGAGATTTAAATTTTTTGATCAGTTCAGCATCTGTTTTATAGTATGTTGGGTCTTAAGGTGCGTTCCCACCGAAAGAGAATCCAGCGTTTTGGGCGGCTTGATTACATACAAAGTCAATGCAAAGACGCAAATTCGCTCCGGGCGAATGAGGTGTTTGTCGTGCAATTCGCTGGTTCGCGCGAGTTTTTCAACTTGGGTGAGAAATTCACTTGACGCGATGTTGCGAAAGCCCATCAGTGGTGAGATTGTCCAAATGTCACCGGCGACTTCGGAGAGCGTTGTTATGACAATCCACTGGCTGACGGGGAGCTGCTAAAGAACGGGGAAGTGGACGGGGGAGTAGCGCTGCAGCTTTCGGGGAAATAAACACCCATAGTAGTCTGAATTCTGCTCGCCGTTTACCAGCGGGGGGCAGTCAGAGTTAACTGCTTTTATTAAATTAACTTTTTACTTTAGTTTTTGGAATTCCAACTTGATTTATCTTCACTCGCACTTGTCGGCAGCTAGCTTCCGTGCACATCCAGTTCCACTGTTGTTGTTAGCGTCAGATGGCACCAGAGTTCTGCTGGACTTCTACTTCATTTTTATATAAAAACCGGACCAAACTGGACATTACTTGGAGAAAATAAAGCGAGGAAGTTGAACTACCTGGTGAGTTTAGAACATGTGTGTCTGTAACTTTATTCCAGCTGTCGTTGTACTTTACTGTGAATAGGTTAGCATAGCATAGCCCTGATTGATCCGAACTCCATTCAGAAAACACGTATTTTGAAAGTTGTCATCCTGCTGTCTTGCTGACAGACCTGACAAAGTATGAATTCATATGTCTAACAAAACGGCATAATATTATAGTTATTTCGGCACCAGTTTGATCCGTTTATTGCAAATAAATCACAGCCAAGGGTTTACTTTGTGTTTATATAGCTGTAGTATTCGCGGGCTGTGTTTATTTGCTTAAAACACGCATGTGTGAACACTCAAAATGTCCAGCGGTCAAACTTGCGCGAGTAAAGCGAGGCGAATATTAAATTAGCTTTCGGTGGGAACGCACCTTTAGTATGCTGCATTTGAGCACTCACCTGCTTTGTGCTCACCCTAATTCGTGACAATAGGCCTAACATTGGTTTGAAGTGTGGCCGGGCAAAATATACCAGGGGGGCTGCGAGTCTTCCCCAGAAAAAAGCCTATGCTGTTCTTCGTCATCTCTATTCTTCGCTGAATTTTGTTATAGCTATTACTTAATCCAGTTCTGATATGGAAGTTTTTTTACTCATACGAGATGAAATGATGAACTGCCTGCTGAAGTTACTTTCAGCAGGCAGCAAAGTTGCTCATGTAGATCTATTGTCTCACTCTTTGTAAAATGCATGGTTAAGAACATGTGTGACAAAGTAGTTTCTCTTATTTTTCCTCAAGTTTGATTTCCCTCCTGTGGCTTTTTACTACATGTGTGATGTCTTCCTTTTTTCCACACACATGAATCACAGCTTTTCCACAGGCCAGCTTAAAAGTTCATTTCCCATAACCACCAGCATGTAGAGCTGCTGTTTTTGGTTGAAAAATGCCAAAGGTGGACTTGGTGGAACTGTGACTAACAGGGAGGCACAAGGGGGTGGGGGTGATTCTAGCCATTTGTACCCCACAAATGGCTAGAATAAGGCAAAATGGCTGATGGTGGGTACAGAAGCCAGGAGAAGGAAAGCACAGAGGCTTTAAGTGCAAACATATGTGGAACAATGCATGCTGATACACCACAGATGTGTGCATATGTGTGTGCATCTTGAATGAGAATACATAAGAAAGAACTCTGCGGACAAAATGTCAGTGATAAAGTGCAGAATCGTGGATTCTGGAAAACTTCTCACAGGCCAGAATGTAATTTTGGATTTCATTGTTCTGTGCTTCTGCTTGTGAGTGATTACAGGCCTGATTGAAATGAACACGGGCCCCTGGCTCTGTCTCAGCTTGAGGTCTGCTGACATCTGAGGGCTGGCCATTTTAAACATCCACATAAAGCCTCCAATGTACCAAGAATGCACAAGTCATTATGTTAAAATGCAGCAAACACATTAAACAAAGGCTCAAGGCAGCAGATCTGTGGTACTACCATACACACACAAGCATGATCTGCACAGGACTGCATAATCAGGTTATGCAATTCGGGGAGATTTCCAGCGTTATACATTCAATTCAAACCACTTTGTGGATTATTGTGAGAGTTCCACAGCAACAACTTTCTGTTTCTTGATTAGCAACTGATCCTTTTATTGCAACAGGTTTAAGTTTCTTACTTCCTGCCATATCCAGTGTGTTTAACCTTCACCGTGTTCTGAAATTATATGCTTTGCTAATGTACTGAAAGGGAAATTATTTAGGAATCTGGGCACTTCTATCTACATGATTGAAGTATCTATTACTAGATGAAAGAAAAGACAAATGTAACATCATTACACTACACTTCCCAAGAGCATTCACCCTCAGAATAAAATGAATTGGCCATATTAGATTTGTCAGTATCCTAATATAACAAAGCAAGCTGTTGATGTTGTATGCCTGTCTATAGACTCCTATAAATAGTGTGCAACCTGGCAACCAGCATGTTGCATGTTGTGTGCAACTCTCTCCCCATGCATCTGTCTCTGTGTATCGGATTGTGCTCGCTCATGAGTTCATGCACGTGCATGAGCATACACCTGGTTGTAATCTAAAAACCGCACCACTAGTGGCCGCTCAAAACTACATATAGCCCCTTTCATTACAACAGATTAATTTAATTTAATGATGTCCCGCCTGGGACTGTGATTTCTGTGGAAGTTGCCAATGTATAATACACATGCAGCAAATCCTAAACCCCTGAGACTCTTCAGATCTGCACACTAACTTCTCCTTTCTCTGATAGTAAATGTATCAGTTTGGAGACTTGCCAGGCAAGAAAAGATCTTCTCACCCCTGAGAAGATAAATGTATAGATAACAATGTCACAACAAAATGTGAAAAACAATACATACCTTGTCTTGATTGTTATAAAAAAACAAACAAAAAAAAGACAAGAGACTATCACCTCTGATGCAGCCTATGGTATGCCAGATTCCCATCATAAAAGATCCTTTTTAGCCAGGTCTGGATTTAAAAAAAATCTAACCAATAAGTAATCCAGCTGACCTTTCTCAACACATGTTGTCTTCATGTTTAACCCAACCTTTATTTTTGTATGACATTTTTTGTATGAGCAAGTCATTAATTTACAGAATTAACCTCTTGTTTATGTGACCTAACTGCCATCTACTGGCCATTGGACAGAAACTTCTGTAACCATCACCATTTGGAATCCGTGTACTATTTTAATGTTATACTACACCTCACTTAACCTCACTTAACACTTAATCATCACAGTAGCATGTCAACATTATGTCAGTTGAACTTCAGGGATATAAAACTGTCCAGAAGCAGTGTGACCTGTCCTTATCCTTCTTGGCTTGTTCTCTAGCATTTTGCCAGTGTCCTTGTCACTACTGGTAGCGTGAGGCGGTACCTGGAGCCCATTCAGGTTGTACAGTTAGTTCATCTCCTCCAGGATGGCACATCCAAACGTGCTGTCCCAAGAAGGTTTGCTGTGTCTTTCAGGAAAGACTCAAGAGCATGGAGGAGACACTAGGAGACGGTTCATTACATGAGGAGGGCTGGACGGGGCTGTAGAAGGGCATCAACCCTATACTCTATTGGGTTCTGTGCTCACAGCCCAGCACCGTGCAGCTCAATTGGCATTCGCCGCAGAACACAAGAATTGGCAGGTTCGACACTGGTGCCCGTTCTCTTCACAGATGAGAGCCGGTTCATGCTTAGCACATGTGATGGACGTGAAAGAGTCTGGAGACGCTGTGGTGAACGTTATCACCCAGCATGACTGGTTTGGCAGTGGGTCAGTGATGGTCCGGGGAGACATATACCTGGAGGCTTGCACAGACCTCCACGTCCCATCCAACAGTACTTTGTCTGCTTTAAGGTACCGGAATGACATCTTCAGAGCCGTTGTCAGACCTTATGCTGGTACAGTGGGCCCTGGGTTCCTCCTAATGAAGGATAATGTCCGGCCTCATGTGGCCAAAGAATGTAGGCAGTTTCTGAATGATGAAGGCTGTTGGTGTTTCCTTAAATGCTCTTACAATCACTGATATGTAATTTTGCTCGTACAATTTAAATTAAAATCCCTAGTCAGTAAACTGGAAAAGACCACGTTGGTTCCATAGGACATGTCCCTTTAGACAAAAGGATATAGTTTTCAGCGTGAAAACCTTCCTCCATGCCCAAAACTTGTCCTCCTTAGGTTAGTGGGCAAAAAGAGCTTCACAGTCATCTCAGCTTTCAAGCTCACGTTTGTTTTTTCTAGTTTCCTTAGACGTCTTTCTGTAAGTTTCTTTTGTACCTCATTGTAAGTCAGTGCACAATTTTTCATTATTTTGTTTCCATACCACGTAGTCTTCTGAGTTATAGCATGCTATTTTTCAGTTTTTTAGTTTATCTAGCCAAGCAGTCACAGGTATTTTATTATTAAAGTTGTGGTAAACGATTCTAATCCAAAATGCGTCTTTTTGTCATATTCAGTGAATATCTCCTCACAGCCCGCTAGCTGTCCATTCTGTGAGTGCACTGAAAAACCCTGAAGCTCAAAATAAATAAGTGTTTATTAAAGTAGTGTTTCTCTTACATTGACCTCACCCAGCCATACAATTTGCTAAAAAACAAGACATTTATCCTGACAGAAATGCTGTCTGGTGATAAATTTATTAAACAAAACTTCAAACAAACGTCACGTCACTGAAACATTTTAGAACATGCTAATTAACAGTTTCTGGCAAACACTTTGTAGTTTTGAAACTAAACTACTTGACTATAAACTTTCAAACTTCCATACTTCTATACTAATTATAAGCAGATTCTGAAAAACGGAACACTGTGAATATGCATTATGGATTTAGAATGTGGCTTCATTCTAGTATTTTTGCAGCTCTGACTTCAGGTCAGCGTGCTGGCCTAGTGGCTTCTCATCAGTAAGAATGTTTCTTTGAAGTAGCTTCACATTGTCGATATAAATTATGATGTAATTTGAATAGTTTGGCGGCAACCACCTTTGTCGTCATTTTAAATGGATTCACAGACTCTGCTGAAATAGAGACAAGCTCTGAATGAGTCTTCCAGATGACACACCAGACTGGGTGAGGCTAGTGAGTCAGTCTGCACAGAGGACAGGTAACTTATAGAGCCACACTCAATGCACATCTCAGTTATGTGAAATAGGAAGCTGTGGCAGTATATTCCTGCTCAGTATTCACATCCACATGATGCTGCATACCTCTAGCACATGGCTGCTTGTGCTGAGGTGCCATAAATCCACCGGGCTGCTTTCATCTGAAAGCGGAGCTAAATTGACAACAAATGTTGTCCCTCTTTTCCTTGGCCTCCTAAAGGTTCTGACAAAGTGCTTCCAGAGAAAGGCTGCAAATGGCTTCATGTCCTGCAGGCTCATATTTATGTACAGAAATGTTAAATTAACTTGCGCCTACTTGGACTCACCAGACCATTTCTTGTGCTGGACTTTGCCGACTGAGAAGTTGAAGGTTTGAATCCTTGCCCAGCAACTAATGTTCTGGTGTTGCTTTACAATACAGCCTTGTATACTTTTCTCAGACAAACACAGTCAGCCCTCAGCTTGCACAATATACTGTATACGTCTCCACTTCAACTACATTCATCATCATTTTAGACCCATTTTAGATCCACAAACAGACAAAAACCATGATACATTTCATCTCAATAATAAACACGTGCGAAAAGTGTGGTAGACTACTGGATCAGAAAACAAGCCCCAGGTGAGTTGAAAAAACATCACTGGTTAAATCCGGAGTGTGGAAAGTGAGGTTGGCTTCATGGCTCTGCCAAGCAAATAAACAGTAAGAACACATCACAGCAGCGTGGCTCAATTCAGCATGTTTTTCAGACTAGTTTCCAGTCCAAAACTGCTTTAAGTCCACAGATATGTGGACTGAAATCATCCAGCAGCTGACCACATTCCAAACGCGGTATTTAAGTCTTTGTAAACTCAGTTTCCGACCAGGCATGTGGCACATAATTTATTAAGCTATTTTCTCACTGTGTGTCAACACCAACATAGGACGGGTATTTCTGATAACTTGAAGCATGACACATGATTTAAATCACATAGAATAACACACATTGATATACTGTACGAGTAGTTAGGGAACAGATACAGGGCCCTTAGTTGAAGAGAGATTAAAGAGATTACATAGAACAGTAAGGTAAACTACAATAAAGTAGAATTAGATAAAATGAGATAAACTAATAAGATGAGAAATAAGATCATTTATAAAACAGAGCAGAATTCATTGATTTTGGTGACTGGTAGTTAGTTAAGTGGTAATAAGTGTATAAGCTTGGACCTCAGAGAGCTGGCTGGCCTGGTCCAGTTAGCTCACCATCTAGTTATGCATATTGTAACTACGTCAGAAAGCATCCAGCGCCACCTTTTTGTGAGGACTTTGGGGATTAATTTCACTTTCTCGTGTGACCAAGGCTTTATTTTGTTTTTTCTCTTGTTTGAGGATGCTGACATTAATTTCTAAGAAATTCCTGAACTGCAAACATCTAAACTTGATGCAATCACTGTTCTTTACTTCAAAACAGATGTTTCTTGGAGAATGCTGGCATAGGCACACACACATGCACACGCAGACACAAAAGCATGCACAGTGCTGATTTGGAGAAACCCCCAGGTCTGTTCTATCACGAGAACGGTCTGGCTGTGGTCTGCAAAGTGCGCATCCAGTTAAATCCATAAACCCACAATTGGCCAAGGAAGGACTGTAACGTCGCTATTAGATCTAGGTCAGAGTTCATTAGAAAATAAGATGCTTTTGAAATTGCAATCTGCCAAAAAATGCTAAGAAGATGGTTCTGTATTAGTGCCTGCTTACCACTGATGTATTATTAGAACTCTTGCTGCTTACTATGATAACATAAAGTGGTACTGTTAACTGTTAATACTGCTAGCTAATCCGCTAATTTTCATCTTCCTGTGACTGGTGTGAAAACATGCATACCAATTTGTCCAAATTTGTACTAATGAAGATAGGACTTTTAAGTTAAAAATGTTTCCAGACCTTTGTTACAGGGTGACAGCAATGTAGACCTAATGGCAGAAATTTGCAAAATTTATATTTTGTCATGTCACTTGTATATTTGAATTGCTTATATCCAGTAGCGTGGCGTGGGGTAAATTCTTGGGGGGCGATTATCTAATGCATTGTGCTATTACAGTGCAGGGTATAATTTTACAAAAATTCAATCAAACTTTAAAGATGCACACTCTGTTATCAATACACACGCTGAAAGTTGCATTTACAGGGACGTACGCTCTCCCACACTCTCTCTCACCCCAAATAGCATACATAACCTGCACCATAAGCAGCGGGCTAAGACTAAAAGAAGCCTTATCAAGCTCAATTAGAAGACGATTGAAGACATTTGCGTAGTAGCAGTGGTGCATGTACCAATAGGCCTACATACTTCTTAATGCTTGGCCAAATGTTCATAACACAACATCACTGAAGACTAACAACCGAGTATCCGACCAACAGAGTATAGACAATTATTCAGGTAGCCTGGCCCAGTGCCCTGTGGCAGGTGCTGTCTGTGGTGCTCATTATCTATGCGTACACAACCGCAGTAAAAACAATAAGGTTACATCAACTGACCATTCATAGCTAAATCCGGGCAAGCAAAGCAAAACAAACAATATAACCACAAATCGCACAAATAGCTGCAGTTGAGTTCAGTTAAGAGAGAGAAGGAGGTGACATTTCACTCACCATATCTGAAAAGGAAGGCCATTCTCCTGTGGCGAAGTGGTCAATAACCAAGTTATAAAATTTCCCACTGGCTTTTCGTCCTCCGCAACAACAGTCGAAGTTTGACGCTACTAGCTAGCCACACTGTACGGATATAGTTTTCCTCATTGAACATCCAAAACCCCTTTTTTCTCTCCACGCCCAGCTCCAGTTTTGCCGTTGGTCTTCTGTCAAATTTAATCTTAAGATGCTGCTGTAGTGGTAGTTTAGTAAAACTATTTATTATATCTAAAAACTCCAAATCTCCACCCTCCATAACTGCACCAGCTAAAGTTGCTAACAGCTCCCGTTATTTCATCTGAATGACGTTGATGCATGGTGTGATTTGATTGGCGTGAAGCCAGACAGCGTCATCCTGACTAATCACAGTTATGCAGTGGCATGACAGTGGCCTCATCTGATTGGTTAATCATTAAAAAAAATTCACAGCGGGATGCCAACTCTGCCAGGCCTCCTCGCGTAGTTAGACTGAAGGCCAGTCTACGGTGGTGCAATATAGTGTTTCGCCACACATCCAACGCATAACATTTAGAGGGGCGCTGTTTCACTTATTGTAAGACAGGGAGAAATGGGGAAGAGATGTCAGCAACAGCTTATAAGATTTATCGAAACTTCAAACATTGTGTTTTTATTGAAATGATAAATAGTGTCTGATAAAAACAGGGGAAGCCTGGCTTCCTTTGGCTTCTGGGAGAAAATGCCACTGCTTACGTTATACTTTCCCAGATCTTGGAACTTTAAACTTGTGGAAACAAGAGCTTATTGAGTAACTGACACTTTAATTTTAGTCTTTATGCTAAAGCTATGACTCCCTGTATTGTTGTTTGTATTGTAGTGTATTTGTATAATATTGTGTTGTTTATAATGGTTTAAAAGTAACTCGCTGGCTGTTGTCAAAGACAATGTAAACATGCTTGGTAAAAAATCGGGCACGAATAAGCACATGCATGTGCAGAACGGAAATGACAGTACTCCACAGCCAGTCATAACAGACTCTACTGCAAGGGTGCATAGCTTCAGGTGGGCGTGGCTTGAGGGGGCTCAGCTTGAGGTGCTACAGGATTATTGGATGACACTGCAGCCAAAGTCCAACCACACACACACACACACACACACACACACACACACACACACACACACACACACACACACACAGGCCTAAAGAAACATGATCTCACAAAAGGCTTAATTTTTAGCCAGAACACAGTGTTCTCCTGCCATCCAGTGAGAGCAGCAAGGGGAGCTGAAAAAAGCCAGGAACACTTTGTCAAGACTACTACACTACACCTCAGCACAGCAACAAGTCAACATCTTGTTTGAGTTTAGCCCTCAGCTGCTGATGGCACACTGTACAGAGATCTGCTCCTGCTGGGTTTTTACAACTTTATTGGAAGGTTAGTCACCAAACAACTGCAAGTTCATTTAGTGGAATTATTTTATGAAGAACAATATCTCCTTGGCATTTGTTTTGACTAAAATTTGAATTAAATTTATTCTCCTGCAGGACAGCAGCCCATATATTGACATCTACATTTATCCATTTAGCCGACGCTTTTTATCCAAAGCGACTTACAATTGACCCTTCATTAAGCCACGCCCCGAATACACAGCTGGCCAATCACAGCGCAGTATAGGCGCTCCATTCATTCTAATGCTTTCTTCTGCCGTATTTTTCCATGATATGGTCAAACGCTGTTCCTGGGGCACTTGTAATAGCTTCAGTCGCTACCCAGAGAGGTTGACAGGAGAAGTACGGTTTATTATTTTTCCAAAACCTAAAATAAATCCAGAAAAATGTAGGCTATGGATTGTTCCAAATGTAATGTTAGTCAGCTAGTGCTTCCTAACTTTCTACTGAATGCAACGTAATAAAGCCCCACTGTTCTGTTTTTTAATGATTGTAATAATGAATAGAGGCCTACCCAGCTTTACAGGACCAGTGTTGATCGTTCATATTGTTGTCTTTTGTCTCAATCGTCGGGGGATGCGGTGGTTCACTTGTACTGTGATTGGTAGGCTTAGCTTCTATCTTTAATTTTTTACAACCTTCAAATGTATAATGCAACTGCAAAACTGTCTGCTTCTTTCTGAGATCGCAACGGTTTTTCCAACAAATTTGACAATATTTCTCCAGGGAGTGCAGTAATAGACAGTGGCAGCGCTGACAGTTTGGATTTAGCAACAGTAACTAAGGGGGTCGGGGCTTAGCGAAGGGTCAATTGCTATATATGTCAGAGGTCGCGCGCCTCTGGCGCAACTAGGGGTTAAGTGTCTTGCTCAGAGACACAATGGTGGACAGTAGGGAATTTAACCCTGGTCTCTCACACCAAAAGCATACTCTCCTCTCCAAGATGGCGCTGAGTATAGCTGCCTCGGTGTTAGGTACGCTTTGTTTTGTTTTTGTGTGTTAATTCAGTTTTTGGCTGTGATTCCTGGAGCTCTTTCACCAGGGAGGAGCTCATGAACATCAGGGGAACAACTCCAGCGGATTTAATTCCCACTTTTCTTGCATCATCAGTGGAATTATTGGACATTTTGGTGAAGGCCTCGCTTGTTGTCGTTCGTGCTGTGAAGGAGAGGAAAAAGAGCCGGGTCGCTCGTGCGTCTTCGCCGGCGGGGACTCCGCACACCGCTACCGGCAATATTTCTCTCCAACGTGCGCTCACTGTGCAACAAACTGGACGAACTTCAGCTACTGGTGGGGAAAAACAGAAACTTATTCATCTTCTGTTCTGTACTTCACGGAGACCTGGCTGTGTGAGCTGATACCGGACTCCGCGCTGCAGCTGGCAGGCTTCCAACTCTACAGAGCGGACCACGACACAGAACTCTCCGGCAAAACAAAAGGTGGAGGTGTCTGTTTTTACATTAACAATGGCTGGTGTACCGACGTGACAGTGATTCAACAGCACTGTTCTCCTAATCTGGAATTTTTAATCATTAACTGTAAACTGTTTTACTCCCCCCGTGAGTTTGCTTCATTCACTCTGGTCGGTGTTTACATCTCGCCGCACGCCAACGTGCACGACGCACAGCGCATGCTGGCCGACCGGATACTGTGTGTTGAGCAGACAAACCCTGACTCCCTTGTTATTGTTCATGGTGACTTATCAACAAAGGAAACCTCTGCCAAGAACTCCCCAAATACAGACAGTTTATAAAGTGTCCAACCAGAGAGGGGAACTTTGGATCACTGCTACACCACAGTTAGCAGTGCCTATCACGCCGTCACACGCGCTCCACTGGGACACTCTGATCACGTGATGGTCCATCTGATTCCTGCTTACAGGCAGAAACTAAAGCTCTGTAAACCTAGGACATCAAAAGAAGTGGACTAGTGAAGCTGTTGAGGACCTCCAGGCATGTTTGGACTGCACTGACTGGGACATTTTCAAGAAGGCTACCGACAATCTGGATGAGTTTACAGGGGCTGTGACGTCCTACATCAGCTTCTGTGAGGACACATGTATACCAACACGCAGTAGGCTGAGTTATAACAGTGACAAAGCCTGGTTTACAGCTAAACTCAGACAGCTGAGGTTGGAAAAGGAGGAGGCATTTAGGAGTGGTGACAGGGCCGGGTGCAGGGTGTTACAGTACAGGTTTAGCAAGGAGGTGCGGGAAATTAAACGACTGTACTCAGAGAGACTTATGCTGGGTACACACCAAAAGATAATCGGGCTGATTTTGGGCCGATTTCCCCCCTTCCGACAATCCTAGCTATGTCCCGATTATCTTGATGGTTCTACAGATTATTTTATCAGATTCTCCCTTGGTGTGAGGTGTGTTAAGAGTGTCCGAACCTGATCGGAAGAACGTCGGAGGCGCCCCGATCGCGAATCGTAATCCTGATGTGTGGGGGAATCCCCGAGGACAAATGTGCGCACATTCTGGAGATTATCACGTGAAACGAAACAATATCCAATCAGAAAGCAAGATGATTGAAGACGGAAGCATAAGAAACACAGTCATGGCGCAGCACAAGCTGAAATTAATGTGGACAGCAAAGATGGAGGATCAGCTTGTAGATTTGTAGCAACAGCACGAATGTTTGTTCAATGTCGCAATTTCTTCCTGCATATCGTCCGCCATGTTTATTCTGAAGTCTCGCGATATTTTGCGAGATTTCCTGTGTTCACAGTCTAGAACAGTTGAAAATCTGTTTGTGTGTGGTGTGCTGTCTTTGTCACATCATGGCACACCACACACTATAGGAGCAAAACGGTTAAATCTAGGATTTTTTCTCCTCATGTTTGTGGTCTATCACATTTTGAAAATCTTATAAGATGTAAAAAATCCTTGGGTGTGTACCCAGCATAAAGAACCAGTTCTCTGCAAACGACACCACTTCTGTCTGGAGGGGGTTCAGACAGAACTATAATCCTAACGTCCCACACTCCATAAACGATTCTGGCCTGGCAAATGAGCTGAACCAGTTCTACTGCCGTTTTGAGACACCATCCCCTGTGACTCCTACGCTCAGCTTCAGCCTCAGTCCACCACTTCTACCCCCCTCCCCAGAGCTGGCCAGCTCCACCCCCTCCCCTCCTCTCTCCATCACAGAGAGGGAAGTCAACGGTCTTTTCAGGAGGCAGCAGGCCCGTCTCCCCATCCACCCTGAAGCACTGTGCTGATCAGCTGTCTCCGGTGTTCACAGACATTTTTAACACCTCATTGGAGTCATGCCATGTGCCAGCCTACTTCAAAGCCTCCACTATCATCCCTGTCCCCAAGAAACCATGGACCACGGGACTAAACGACTACAGACCCGTCGCCCTGACCTCTGTGGTAATGACGTCTTTTGAACGCCTTGTGTTGTCCCACCTTAAATCCATCACAGACCCTCTCCTGGACCCCCTGCAGTTCGCCTACAGAGCCAACAGGTCTGTAGATGATGCAGTAAACATGGCCCTTCACTTCATCCTCCAGCACCTGGACTCCCCAGGAACCTACGCCAGGATCCTGTTTGTGGATTTCAGCTCTGCTTTTAACACCATCATTCCAGCCCTGCTGCAGGACAAGCTCTCTCAGCTGAGCGTGCCTGACTCCACCTGCAGGTGGATCACAAACTTCCTGACGGACAGGAAGCAGCAGGTGAAGCTGGGAAAACATGTCTCTGATTCCATGACCATCAGCACCAGATCCCTTCAAGGCTGTGTTCTTTCCCCCCTTCTCTTCTCCCTGTATACCAACAGCTGAATAGTCTGAAGTTTGCAGACGACACCACCCTCATTGGGCTCATCTCAGGTGGGGATGAGTCCGCCTACAGGTGGGAGATCGACCATCTGGTGACCTGGTGCAGCGAGAACAGTCTGGAGCTCAACGCTCAGAAGTCAGTAGAGATGGTCTTGGACTTCAGGAAGAGCCCAGCCCCACCCTCCCCCATCATCCTGTGTGACTTCCTGGGCACCATCATCTCCCAGGACCTCAAGTGGGAGCTGAACATCACCTCCCTCACCAAGAAGGCCCAGCAGAGGATGTACTTCCTGCGGCAGCTGAAGAAGTTCAGATCAAAGATCACAGTTGACTCCTCCCACCCCGGACACAGATTTTTGTTTTGTTTCAGACTCTCCCCTCTGGCAGGAGGCTGCGGTCCATCAGGACCAAAACCTCCTCGCCACAAAAACAGTTTCTTCCCGTCTGCAACTAGCCTCATTAACAAGCCCGGGTCCCCTACTGACACTCCCCCCTTGCAAATGATACAAATGTCTCTGCACATGTAAATACTGTTTCATCTCGTGATGTGCACAGACCTGGCACGTCGCACATATTTGTTGTTGTATATTTTTATGTTGTCAGTTTATATATTTATATGTACACAACCTTCTCTTCCTTCGCATTACTTCTGCACGGCACAGACCCAGAATAATGCACATGTACATATCTGCAACGTTGTTCTTCTATTCCATATTTATATATTTCTACATTTATTATTACTGTATGTTTGTCTACGTGTAGTACCTTATCACCACAGCAAATTCTTCGTATGTGTAAATCACTACTTGGCAATAAAGCTCCTTCTGATTCCGATTCTTCTTATCCATTATGCTATCACCCCTAAAATTGCAATTACATTTTTCCCCCAAATCTCTACATTTATTTATTTAGCCAAAGCGACTTACAATTGCTATATTGTAAGTGTCTTGCTCAGACACAGGAGTGGATGCGTCGCAGTGGGGAATTGAACCCGGGTCTCTGACACCACAGGTATGTGTATAATCCACTGTACTATCGCCACCACACCCAACTCCAGTAATATGTAGCTTGTTACTGTACATTTCAAACTGCCTATCAGAGGAGTTTGGTCATCTTACTTCCAGGAAATATTAATATAAATGCTGTATGAGATTGGACATTTGGCATCACTACACCAAGACCCATGAAATAAAGACATACGTCAGGGTACAGGGTGCCCCCAGAATGAAATAAGTTAAATTTAAGACTTTTTAAGACCTTTTTAATACCACCTAGGATGAAATTTAATACTAAACTTCACTGCTGTTTAATGGAAAATCTGTATTAATTTTAAGCCCGAGAAAATTATTTTCGAAGTTACATGAATTTAATAAAACATTTTATTATACTACATTCATATTTAACACACTATAGCTTTGGGTGTGTTTGTACTTTGATAAGATAAAATGTATCAAGGACGTCACTTTGTGTTGAAAAGTGGTAGACATAAGGGTTCAGATTAGGGGTGTGACGATACACTTAGCTCACATGCACGATTCACAATATTGGGTTCACGAGAACAAGACAAGAAGATATTTAACACTATTTGATGAAATATTCAATGCTGAAATATATTTAAATGGGGGTCCCCTAGAAAGGTTTGAGGAAAAACTTGTCTCTGTGATTCAGATTTCTTTAGCTTAAACTGTTTTGACCAATGCACATTTGTGTCTTATCTTTAAATTGCATTGCATGTTTTGTTATTGTGCAAATAAACCTTTCTCACAGTATTGTCATTTGTTTTTTTTAACATTTCTTGTTGCAAGCCATTTTTCAGAACATATTTAACAAATGCTTTTTAAAAAAGTGATGGCGACATGTTCCCAGTATCCACAGGGTAAATGACACCTATGAAATGAATACAATATATGTGTACTTAGTGCCATTGCCCTCAGTCTCGTCCCCCAACTTGTTCGTATCTCTGGCTTTCTGAATTTCAGACACTTGCCCATTCTGAGTCGTTGAGCTAACGTTAGTAGCACGTCAGAGACGTTTTCTTTTCTAACAACTGACTGATTCGCGCAGAGCTGAATGCCAGAGCTCGTACACCGCAAACACACACAGTTCAGAGTGTAAAGCTAAACACGTAAACAGTAACGTTACCTGTACTGCCGTATAACATCAGAGTCACACCAAACGGAGTATATTATGAAGTCTCACACACACAAAGTATTAATTTATGACATTACGGCATTAATTGAATCCTACGAAAGTACAAGAAGAAATTTAAGACCTTTCTTAAATGAAATTTAAGACTTTTTAAATACTTTTAAGACCCGCGGGTACCCTGTACGTAGACAATGCAGGACAAACAACACTGAGTATGCAGGACCCTCCCAGTGGCACTTACAACATGTTGAATTAAAGTGATACTATGTAACTTTACTTTGCCACCAGGGCTATAAGCTGCCTAGACTAAAACCGGGGACATTTTTGGTTTGGTGGTCAGTATGTCATTAAAAAATATAATGTTATTAAATAAAAACGGGGGAAAATTTCGGTTTCATAATCTGTCAAACATAACTCTTCTGAAAGTCATTTTGAGGCAGAAACTAGCTTTCAGTCAATATGTAGAGGCGGCAGTCACTCTCTGGCAAGGGGAATACTGCATTTCATGTGTTGGCCATTTAAAAGGTATTTTAACAGGTAAAAAGGACTGGATTGGTTGGTACACAGCAAGTTAAATAATGTAGAGTCATAAGGATAATGGATCTAAATATAACTCAGCAGTAAGTCATGTTAATTATAAGCTATATTCCATTTTCTAAATGTGAACAAGGAAATTAGACATAGGCCTACAAAACACATATTCCATCGGCAAAAACAGGCTTCTGTTATTGCCTATAATCACGTAAAGGTCAGACATGGTTGCGCTATAAAATGCAAACACTTGTTTGGCCACAATTGTGATTATTCTGTTAAAAGAACCGTTAAAGTTTCACAAAGACATATCTTTGTCTGCTTGTTATGTCTGTTTGATCCATATAAAAGTAGCTGTAAAGAAACTGGGCGATAACGTTACATGCTACACGTGCTCCTGCGGACGACAATCAGTTCCTGGCCATGTAAAATCTGATTTCAGGTCTGTTAACACCTTACACCACAGTCTATGATTAACACCCGGTTAAAATGGGGACATTTCCGGGGACAGCTCCAGAGAGGGACAGGCCACCAAAACCGGGGACTGTCCCCGGAAAAGGGGGACATCTGGTCACCCTAGAATAGCCCGACATTATAAAATTACTGTATGTACAATCAGGATGACAAAATTATAAATAGATGGTAAACATAGATGAAGAATGGACATGACTTCCTTTCCACCACTCTGTAATGTCAGTTAGACAGCAATGTCTGGTGTTGGCTAACATTAGCCACCAAAAACAACTGGCCATATACCAGACCAAGTAAGGCTGTAGCAACAAAACTCCTGAGTTTATTGCTTATGAATTTAAATTTCAATTTATAAAAGGAACTTTGGTCTTATTTGGGTTAGCTAATCCCTGGTCCTTTCATAAGGTATACAGCTTTGTTTTAAAGTGCCTTCATAACATGTCTAACAGCTATCATAAATGTTAGCTAACTTGGCTAGCTAGCATCCCCTTACACAGAGTGGAAAAGCACCTTGGGTTCTCCCAGATATAGAATGCTCTAACAGGAAAGACACTATAAACTGCGTGTGGTAGATAATTATGTTAACTAGTTGAAAAAGGGAAATAATGCATTTTTAACACTTCCAGACATTCTCCAGTCTTTAGCACACCACAGTAGCTGGCAGCACATTTTATAGGTGCACGGCCCACAGCTGTCAGTCAACTGATATCGTGCGTAATGCCCACTCAGAAGCTTTTGGCTTAGACACTGTTTCCATACATGTGTCCAAAACGGTAATCTTATGTTGAAAAATGTATATTTCCTCACACAAAAACTGAAGTGGATACAGGTCATTTTTAACTCAAGGAAGACCAAGCATCAAGATGGTTTTCATTTTAGATCACCACCTCTCTACAAGTCAGTGTTCTTAACCCTTTGACACCAATTGTATATTCGATACGTACCTAGGAACTTTTTGCAGGCCCTGGTTTATCGTTTATGCCTGTCGCTAATTCATACCTACATCATACCTGAATTTATATCTTTTTTATGTTGTATAGACAAATTAACAATTTCCACTTAATTTAACATCAGCTTGGAAGCAACTGAAAACACAAATAATTTAAGGGGTCAAGGGGTTACCTGCAAATGAGCAGGAAAAACTAGATTTAGCATTTTTTAAAACCTCCAAAATGCATTGGCCTCTTTTACTGTCAGTATGACTAATCGTGTTTGGATTGCACGCAGTGGTGAACATGTGTATTTGCTCACTCAGACAATGTGGCTTTACACAGGTTGTAAATAGAAACAAACAATTTGTACAGTAAATTTAGCTCCATCAACTGACCTAGTTGTTTGTGCAACCTTGCTCCCTGATTCCTGAACCATGTGATGGGCCCATAACAGCTCACTTCAGAGAGAGAGCTCCACTTTCAGTCAAGAGCAAGTTTTATTGCAACATGCACTGAGGAGGGAGTGATGATGGGATGGGAAGTATTTTTACCACTGTCCCTAAGCAGCATAAAGGCCGAGCGTTTCATCAGCCATTATCATGCAAGCCAGGAATGCTTGGCTGCTGTTTCTTCAGCAGGCCTCTGAGGAGCCATGCAGAGCTTGGCACAGGCGGAGGCTGACAGCTCAACCTCCTCTGCACTGTCTCAGTAGAACAAACTTGCACTTAGCCATTGTGTCTCGCTACCAAGACGTGTAGAAACTGGTTAATCTCCTGTTATCCTTACAGATTTTTCAGAGCCAGCTTTCAAGGAAGTATTTGACACCTCCAGCCTGACAGATTTAGGTCCTTTGGAAACTTTGGCTTCTTCACTACAATTGAAGTACCTTTAATCTAGCACCAATGAGTTGGAGCAATAGGATATTTGAGGGGTTTAAGAGGAATTTATTTTGCTGGTATCTGGAGATTACTTACCTATCTCTGTTCATGGATAGACTTTTGGCATTGGATGTGAATGCCATCATCTTTCTCCAGCTCTCCATTGACTCATGGTCAATGACCTCTGAACCTTTCCAGGTCAGTTCTGTGAGCAGTTTTGGCCTGGTGTTTCCCTGTGTTCATTCTCTTGTCCAGAGCTTGTCATTTCATCAATGTTACCCCCACCTGTCACATGTGATGTCATGATGACGCCAAACACCACTTGAAGACTCTTGCTGGATGTTCTGCCATCCCAACCACATGAAAGAGTCCAACTGGGATGCTTCTGGTGGTCCCTATCACAGTTTTTCTATCCTCCACCACACTGATAATGTGTGCTGCTCTGTTTAGGAGGGCCCTTACCGCTGACCTTTAATGTTGTGAGTGGTTGTTTGAGTTTAATGTGTGAATTGAAATGTTGATGGTACGATAGTTACGTATTGTGACTCCAGATTATATGAGTACAGGCGCAGCCCTCTAAGGCCATCGCTATTGGGTTTACCCCTACGCGCGCTTGTGCGGTACTGATAAATTTTGTCTGTGCCCACCCACAGCGTGGGCCTCTCATACGTCTGCACCTTGTATACACAACGGTGAGATCTAATATGCTGGAAGAGAGATGCCTCAGATTTAGCCATAGAGGAAAAGGTCTGAAGAGTATAAACAGGGAAGAAAATAATATGACCAGGCAAGGGCGAATGCGTTTCAATGCTGGAGAAAACTCCAGGAGTTGAAATTAGGCGGGGCAGAGATTCTGAGGGGAGGGGTGTATTTGTTTGGAAGTTGAGTTGAAATATCAACAGTCCTTCTGCAGAATCACTTACTCTCACTATTAATGGGTATGCTCCCATCAGGAAGTAATGTAATTGTGCTTATTTAGAAGACTTGTTTTAGTACTGAAGCACAAAATACACACAGGATGGTGAGTTTCCACTTATCTTTCAGTTGTGAGCCATGTGTGGTTTTTGTACTTTTTATGTTTCTGTGTTACCAAATTACTGTTAAATATGTTCATCCCTATGCTATGCCTTATTTAATGCCTGCCTGCTCGCTTACTGACAGTATCTTAAAGATGTTCCTCCAATATATTTTTCATCAGATTCAAGGACTAATGGTTTTCCTTGGCTTAGTCCTCTAGCAATAAGTAAATTGTCTCTGGCACGTCACCCCCCAAAAATCAGCCAATGCAAGATGTTCTTAATACAGGGTGTCTGTGGGGTCTTAAAAAGACTTAAAAGGTAAATCAATTTTGCGAAAATTAAGGCCATTAAAAAGTATTAAAAAGTCTTAATCGCCATTTAACAAGATATTAAATGTTGAAGATATTTTTTTCAATGTGAAAATCCTGTTTGTCCAAAACTTTGTTTGCTAAAAGTGTAGGTGAACGCATTTATTTATAATGCATAGCCAAAAATACTAGACAGGCAGAGAGCGACTGTGTGATTCGTTTCTGTAACGTTAGGCACAGGGATCTACCGTGCGCCTATTTCACTCTTAAACGCTCCAAAAAATAGATCCGTGCGAACCGGAAAATGATTTACGAATACAACCGACCATAAACTCCAAAACATAGTCGGAGTGGTGATCAGTAGTAACGGGATTAACCCAGTTGGCCGGTCGCTCTGTGGCCACCTGAACAGCCCTGTTCCTCAAAAACAAGAGCAAGATGCGCCGCCAGCAGCTGAATCGGTAAGGCAGAAGACAACAGGGAAAATTCAAGGAGCGTGTGGGTTTGGCTAACGTTAGTCGGCTATTTAGCTAAAGCTCTGCTTTTTATTGAAACAAATTCAACTTCTCATAAAGCCGATGCTCTCGTCAGTGTCACTTTTTGTGAACAAATCAATCACAGCCTGGATGGAGCGGGATTTAAAAAAAGAGTTTCATGTGCTGCAACAAACTTTATAAATGTTGAACTCAATGTTCTGCATAAAGATTATTGACGAGTTAGTAGTCTGCCTAAAATCAAGGTTGGAGACTATCTTGTAGCCTAGAGCATTTTTCTTGCACAAAGTTAATGAATAAAAAACAACCCCAAACTGAAGCAGCTGTAATTTGAATTAATATTACACTAGTGGTAAG
>NC_060167.1:36229395-36248508 GCF_021292245.1 Micropterus dolomieu
AAGCTCTCTCAGCTGAGCGTGCCTGACTCCACCTGCAGGTGGATCACAGACTTCCTGACGGACAGGAAGCAGCACGTGAAGCTGGGAAAACATGTCTCTGATTCCAGGACCATCAGCACCGGATCCCCTCAAGGCTGCGTTCTTTCCCCCCTTCTCTTCTCCCTGTACACCAATTGCTGCACCTCCAGTCACCAGTCCGTCAAGCTCCTGAAGTTTGCGGACGACACCACCCTCATTGGGCTCATCTCAGGTGGGGATGAGTCCGCCTACAGGTGGGAGATCGACCATCTGGTGACCTGGTGCAGCCAGAACAGTCTGGAGCTCAACGCTCAGAAGACAGTGGAGATGGTCGTGGACTTCAGGAAGAGCCCAGCCCCACCCTCCCTCATCATCCTGTGTGACTCCTCAGTCACCACTGTGGACTCCTTCCGCTTCCTGGGCACCATCATCTCCCAGGACCTCAAGTGGGAGCTGAACATCACCTCTCTCACCAAGAAGGCCCAGCAGAGGATGTACTTCCTGCGGCAGCTGAAGAAGTTCAGCCTGCCAAAGACAATGATGGTGCACTTCTACACCGCCATCATTGAGTCCATCCTCACCTCCTCCATCACCATCTGGTACCATACGTATCACGTATCATTCCCATCCCGGCCACAAACTGTTTCAGACTCTCCCCTCATGTAAATATCACTTCATGTCACATCATGCACGAACCTGGCACATTGCACATATTTGTTGTTAATTTGTTGTTAATTGTAAATTGTTGTTGTTCCATTGTTATTTTTATTTATTTTTTTATATTGTCAGTGTTATTTTTATCTATTCTTCTATTATTCTTATATAACTTGCATTTGTTTATTACATATTTATATATTTCTACATCTATTTATGTCAGCTGTATGTCTGTCTGTGTGTAGCACCTTAACACCAAAGCAAATTCCTTGTATGTGTAAAACACTACTTGGCAATAAAGCTCCTTCTGATTCTGATTCTTTGGTATTAACTCAAGCAATCCACACATGTAAAGAAATCCAAACATTGAAGAATATAAAAGTTATGTGCAATAAAGTTGAATGACACAGGTAAAAAGTATTGAACACGCCAACTTCAATTTATTCATTACTTACATACTTTAAAAATTACAGGTTTAAAACGCCTCCGGTAAAAATAAATTAATCAGCCGCGGTATTCGGATTCAAGTCTGGTGATTGACTGGGCCATTCCACACAATGATTCCAATGCTTGGGATCATTATCCTGCTGGAAGATCCACCCACATTTCATCTTCATCATCCTTGGGGATGGTAGCAGATTCTCCTCCAGAATCTCCAGGTAAAGGGCTCCATTCATTGTTCCTTCAATTATTTGAAGTCTGCCTGTACCATGCAATGAAAACAGCCCCACACCATGATGGTTCCACCTCCAAACTTCACTGTTGGTGAAGTGTTTTTAGGTTTCTTCTCCAAACATGTTGTGTAGTATGACAGCCAAAAAGTTGAATCTTGCTTTCGTCTAACCAGACTACACTTTCTCAGTATTTCATTGGCTTTTGCAAATAAGTTGTAGCAAACTTTAAACGAGCTTCGACATGCCTTTTCTTAAGTAATGGAGTTTTGCAGGGTGAGCAAGGTGACTCTTCTGACTATTCTTTGGACTCCCTGGTCAGAAATCTTGCGAGGAGCTCTGGTGCGTGGCGGATTGATGTCTGAGTGATGTTGCTTCTACTGGCGGAATGGCACCTATGGTGCTGACTTGTAGATTTAAAAGTTTTGAAATACGTATGTATCCAATTCCATCAATATATTTCACAACAATAACGTTGCAAAGGTCTTAGGAAAAGCTCTTTGCTTTTACCCATCATCAGATATTTCTTGTGTGACACCTAGATAACAAAAAGCCTTTTGTAAACTGTCAAATTACTGACCCAGCTGATATTACTTTGCACTGAGGAGGTATAATCACTTTCTACTAACTATTGATGGGTTTCAGCTGGTTCCTTGCCTTACCTTGCCTTGGAAGCCTGCTTTTTCTAAGCATGTTCAATACTTTTTTCATTCCACTTTTTTGCACATAACTTTATTTGTGGTCTTTAATGTGCTGATAAACATGACAGAAGTAATAAATAATTGCAGATAAAGCATTACATGCTACATGCTCAAGGTAACATGTGAAAGACATTCCTTTATCACCAAACCACCACTGCCTGTGTGTTTTCTGACAAAATGCTACTGGACTCTAGAGTAAACACTGGCAATAAATGCAACTGAAGGTAAGATCTACAAATCCTCTGTTAGTGAAGATAAAACTCTTAATGGCTGACACTGGAAGAATAGTTATAACCTGTCGGATGCCCAGGTTTGGTTTGAATCAAGCGGGAAGCTTCTGGTCAGTAATCTGATGCAAACGCGCAAGTCCCTTAAACCTGCATTCTATCGAACAGCCAGCAGGGGGCGTCTCTTCTGGTTGCAAAAAGAAATCCGGTTCCATTAGAAATAATGTGAAAATGACCCTACTTCTCAGTAGATTTATTACCTCAGTAAACACTTTCCTAATGAGTTTATGGTCTCAGTCGCTAGTTTCATGTCTTCTTCAACACAGCATGATGTTCGTTTAGTAAATTATGGTCCCATTTAGAGGAAAATAGACCATAAAGCAGAGTATGCTTCAGGGCCGGATTATCTGTGATTGACAAGTCGTTACCATGGCAATCTGTCAATCAGGCTAGAGTGACTCGTACCCACGGCACTGTGTAAATTTAACCAGCGCCTCTGGTGAGTAAATTTGGTTTTAAACCTGTTATTCGCTAGACAAAATTATCACCCTGGTTAAAATGACAGTTAACGTGAATTACAGATGCAGATGCTAAGCAAGCTAGCTAGCTCCACACACGTCTCCACCGTCTCGTCCAAATATGGTCACGTCCGGTGCTGCTGGTTGCAAAAAATCAACATGGCGGCGCCCTATTGGCCAAACTCGAGGCTTCAAAACGGAAGTCGACAAATGGGTGACGTCACGATGACTACGTCCACTTCTTTATATACAGTCTATGGTTTGAATTGACCATCTCTTGGCTTGTTCATACAGTGACGTTTACTTGGGGCCAGCTGGAAACTTGCTGATAAGCTGGAAGCTTAAGTTGACATTCAAAGCAAAATTAGAAGTTGATGTCACACACAGCAATATATAGCGGAGTGATCCCCAGTGAAAAAAAACAAGCACTTCTTGTTAAAGTTAGAAAAACCACATCAGTGAAAGAAGGAAATATTTTTCCTGCTTCTTTGGGAAAAATCTACAATTTCAAACAAATTACACTTCTGGTTCCCATTACTCACAGTTTCTTTGGGACCTTATTGTCAACGACAGAAATACAGTATTGATTCCAGGCTTAGAACATCAAGCAGTTGAGGTTAAAAACAAACACAAACAACCAAAGGTCTGAGTTCACATTATTGCATTTGATGCTGACATTGTTGTTCATTTGAAAAAGGACACTTTACCAAAATTGGTTTAAAGATTAGTTTTACACTTTAGATTTTTGAGGTGGACCACATCAAGAACACACGAAGCAGTAATGGATTTGAGATATGAAAATGTAGAAAATGTATTTTCATTCATTCCAAAACAACCAGACAGATAAGTAATAGAGCATGATCCAAGGAGAAGCACAAACTAGTTCCCCTTGAATATAAGAAAACAGAAATTACAATTCTGTCCACATAGAAGGATTCAGTGTTGGACATAAGGATGCATCTCATCTGTCTGTTTTTGAGTCACCTTCATGTGTGTGGATAATAGAATTTGTTATTTTCACACTGTTTTATTCACGTCAGTGTTTTCTGAGCATGTGGAATTGTGACCTTTTTAATACCAACAAGGATGAAATTTAATACTAACTTCACTGCCGTATAATGGAAAATTTGTAAGAATTGTTACGAGGTGTGGTGTGTGGACAGAGAGGACCCAAATGCAGCACTCAGAGGGAAGGAGGTTTATTGAGGGACGTACAGGCACGGGGAACCAAGGAGACAGGGGGCCAGGGAACACAGGGGCCGAGGAAGCGAGGCGAGGTGGGGGAACAGGGAGGACGCCGTGAGGGAAGTCCGAAGAGTAGTGGGCCAGTGGATGAGCCCAGCCGAACGGAGGACGAGGGAGAGTGTACCTGGGAGGGAAACAGACAGAGAGACAAGGCACAGGGTAAGTGTGAAAAAACAAGAAACATGGCCGCTTAAACACAGAAGTGGCACCAGGTATGGAGCAACGACGATCAAGCGAGGATGGTGTGGAGAACCGGGGTTGAAATACAGGCAGTCATGAGGTGATTACTGGCAGGTGTGGCAGGCTGACGAGGTGGCTGATGAGATGCAGGTGCAGGTAGTTGGCTGGGCTCAGGAGCAGAGGGAGAGAGAGCACACGGGGGAGAAAACACAGAGAGGCAGGCAGAGAACAGAAAACCAAGGGAAAAACAGAAAAACTGAAAAAAAGGAGAAAAAACCAGGACACTCACCGTCAGCCGGGCTGCTACCACAACATGAATATTAAGCCCAAGGAAATTATTTACGAAGTTACGTGAATTTAATAAAACATTTTATTATAATACATTCATATTTAACACACTATAGCTTTTTGGGGTGTGTTTGTACTTTGATAAGATAAAATAAATCAAGGACGTCACTTGGTGTTGAAAAGTGGTGGTGACATATGGGTTCAGATTAGGGGTGTGACGATACACTTAGCTCACATGCACGATTCACAATATTGGGTTCACGAGAACAAGACAAGAAGATATTTAACACTATTTGATGAAATATTCAATGCTGAAATATATAAATCCCCCATTTATCTGGGGGTCCGCCCCTACAAAAGTTTGAGCACTAAACACTTAATTTCCTGCATTCTGGAGACATTTTCTGCACCAATTTATGGTAGAACTGTCCTTATTTAAATTAAGTGATTCAGATTTTCTTAGCTTAAACTTTTTTTGGACAATGCACAATTGTTTCTTCTATCTTTAAATTGCATTGCATGTTTTGTTATTGTGCAAATAAACCTTTCTCAAAGTATTTTCATTTGTTTTTTTAACATTTCTTATTGTAAGCCATTTTTCATAACATATTTAACAAATGCTTTAAACAAGTCATGGTGACATGTCCCCAGTATCCACGGTGTAAACGACACCTATGAAATGAGTACAATATTTGTGCACTAAGAACTCTTAAGGGGTGAAATCAAAAATACAAAACAATTGTGTGGTATGAGTTGTTGCAATTAGGTACACCTTGGCTAGATAAGGTAATGTAATATAATATGCTAATTGCTTCAGTGATTATTCATCCTGTTCTGTTTTTGCATCTAAAGGCTGTGTGAAATATTGTGTTATATAGTATTGGTTTGAAAGCAGGGGGGATAAGGAGTTTATATTTTTTTGTGATGGGAAGGCCACCAGTTTGTAAGGTAAAGATAAATGATGTTTACACTCCCTAAACAGTGTTTTGGTCAAATGTGTCTGTAATATGTGACTGTATTGTAACTAAACTAGCCACAGTTTCAAACTTAGAGAGAGCAATATCTGTGTATTTAGATGATAAAATAGAATACCATATGTTAATTTACATTTTACATTTTACAGGCCAGCCATGTCTAGTTAACACCAAGGTCGGAGCAAAACTCTTAAAACTAACTTTATCGTACCGTGATGGCAATTCGAGTTTTCAAATAAACAGCTCAGGCAACACTTGAGAGAGCTGACTGAGCCTGTGGGAGTGAGCCTTGTTAAGCAACAAGTTTGTGATGAGCAATAGGTTTGCCTCCGAATGTTAAAAACTTTCAATTTGTCCACAATCTCACCCAATGAGCTGCGACTATCTGTAAAAATGTTTACAGTTTTGTCTTTTGCATATTCACATGCTTCCGTCTGCAACTCTGCTGCTTGTGCATATTATTTTCAAGGTAGTGGTTTTGCCACATTTGTCTCATGCAAAGTAGTTACGTAATCAGGATCCAAAAAAACCTAACTGTATTCCGTTAAAGTACAGAAAATAAATTTGTAATCAGATTAAAGGTACATTGTGAAAAATCGGGGATCCGATATGATTTTTATATACAGTCTATGGTACATGTACATGTGTCTGTAAAAACCCAAAGCTAGGGAGGGACATGTCGCAGATATTGATTGGCGTTTACAGTCGCCAGTAGCACCGAATGTGTGTTACCCCCCACCCTGTCATGCAGACTTTGTGTGGACTGGTTCTCAGTGAGTGAACACGGCTGCCAGACCAAGACCGAACATGACCTCCGAGACCGACAGAGGCCATTTTGACCACAGGGAATACAGTACCGAGGTGGTTTTCTTGCCGGTTTTGGCTCTTGGCACCCCGGGGCTAAGTGAGCTAATAACGTTAGCAGCACGACTAACCGACTGAGCTAACAGATATGCAAATTATTTTATTCCTTCTGCCATCAGGCTTTTAAATACTGCTGATGGCTGCAACTAGACATGTGCCAGGTATTGTAAACCTCTGTATTTATTTATTGCTTAGTATTTATTATCTATTTATTTATCTTCTTGAATTATGGTTCCTGCTTGGTCCATGTATTGCGATCTGTGTATTTGCTGCTTTGCTCTGGTACCCAAATGCCTATATGTAGTCATTGACAGGGTTTCTGATGTGGATTGAGTAGTTGTTTAGTTAGTGTTTGGTCCTGTTCATGCCGTGTTCACTGGAAAGCTGCTGAGCGAGGTTTTGTTACCCGCCCGGCTCCGGTTCCTAATCAGGCACCACACCCCGTGTAATTTAAACACCTTTATGCAGTCTATGGTAAACACTAACACTCCCCTGGGGTTCCAAGCTCCCAGTACAGGCAGAATAAGCTAATTTGACCAGTGGTTGCACAGTTAACTGAGCTAATTAGACAACAGCAGCTAGTTAGCTGTTAACTAACTTTAGCAACAAGTAAGCTATCTGTCAGGAAACTACCTACCTACCTAACTCTGTGAATCACAGGAAGGTATCATAATTTTGTCAGCCAATTTAAAATTTAGTCTTAGTCCTGTGTCAAATGTCCTTGTTAGTTTTTGTCATATAGTCCACTCTATACTATTTTTTAAATCAAGTTTTAGTTGACTAAAAGTATGGGTATTTTAATTTGATTTAAGTCAAAAGAAAATCAAAAGTATTTTAGTGTAGTCATTAACCATCATTTTAGTCTGCAAAGGAGACATGATCTCAATTCCCGGTGGTTAGCCTTGATATGCCGCTTCAAGTTCGTAGTGGGTTTTCCAAAAATCTTATAACCACATTGCTTGCTGTCCGATATAATTAGGCACTCTGTTTTTTAGTCCGCCTCACTGTATTTGAAATGAGACCAAATATCTAAGGACCTCTTTCTCCCTAGCATGTTGTGTTCATCACCACAGAGTTTGCATCCTCCATAGTACAGTAACGTAAAGGTCGGGCAGTAAAGTTAATAAGCTGGCATCAACTGAATTGCATGCTATGCAGTTTTATAAGCAGCCTGGACTGAATGCAGCAGGTGATACAACACTCATTATAACCACGAGAGTATTGAGACTTGACTTGGACTCTAGTTCAGAGACTTGTGAGTATCTCTGCTACAAAACAACGTTTTTTGTCATTGATGGGCCAGATACAGCCATGTAGTGGTGACATAGTGCAAAGCATATCATATAAAAACATTTAAACATGGATTTTGGAAATGGGAGATTTTGTTATTCTATGTTTCTCTAAAAATACACTGAGCAGATAACGCATCATTGATACTTGTCTTTTCTTCATTTGCCTATTTGGCATTGAAGTATTCCAAAAGTAACTAAAAATAATCAGATTACGTTACTTTTATTTCGTGGTACTTGGATTACATTACTGATTACATTTTTAAACAAGCAATTAGTAATTGTACCGGATTACATTTTTAAAGTAATCCTCCCGCCTAAAGGTCATCCAGCCTAGTTCTTGTGGTCTGTGTGCATGTAGTTTTGAAAAGTGCTTTGACTTCTTTCATTAGGGAATGGTTGACAAAGTTTACCGCTGCTACTGGAATCCTCCACTGATATGCATGTATCAGCTCCCTTTGACTCAGTTTAACCAACTGCGATGCCGTAGCAGGAACTCTGGCCATAACAATTCCCTCAGGAGTGGAAATCACTAAAAAACTAGAAATCTAATATCTTGCCCTGCCACAATCCTTGTGTTCAGGCATGCGTTTATATGCGTCATGCTTCAGTGGCAGCATGTGTGTCTGTGTGGGTGCTCTCACGTGATTTATGTGTAGGATGTTATGTGTAGCTGCTGTGTCCAAACAAGTCTGTCCCCCCCCCTCCAATCAATCATCCATATGAATATTTTCATTTCATTCCCGGGGCAATCTCTAGCACAGTGTCCAGTTATTTTTTTAAACAAGCGATACCCAGATATGCCACGTCCTATTCTTCTGTCTCTATGACCACGACCCCTGGCTCTTCCTCCGTGCTGGTTTTCATACACCATCAGCTGTGCCGTTTGCAGCCTGTCTGTATCTGTGTGTTTTTCCTCTTTGTTTTGTTGTTTGAGGAATTTTCTCTGTGTGAAACATCAAGATTTCCAAAATCCCAGGTCACACAGTTGTGTTTCACCACATCACTGACTTCTGGCTTGGTGCCACTGATGGTGGGCTTCTCAGGGGGCAATGGGGTTTGTTCCTGGTTCTTGTGAGCCCGTTGTGTGTGCTGTGGATTTCTGAGTCTGGTTTAGATATTCTGCTACATTGTCCTGCTGCTTACAGGCTGATATTTTGTCCAAAGTTCATTCTCAGTGAAAAATCTGCTTTTATTCTCTGTAGCAGTGAAGCAAATCCTTCACCTCCATTTTGGATCCGAGGAAAATGTTCTTTGTACGGTGGAGGAGTGAGAGTGACAGGTTCCCCCTGCCCCTTCTCCTGTGGCCTCACCAGGGTGTGGAGTTGGGGGAAGATCTTCAGAACAGCATTGGCATCCTGTTTTCTAGCTATAGTTTTTGCACTGACAGCTGTCTGTGTTACTGGTAATAGGGTGAGACTGATGCAGGCTGGTGCTGTCTACTGGGGGCGATGGACCGGGTCCATAAAGGAGAGGGAAAAAAGCAGAAAGCACAATACCACCTCTTTAATGTAGTATAGCAGCGGTCCAGTGTGTTAGTGTCCCTGGTGGGACACTTAATATGCTGTCTGTACTTTGGAAGTTCATGGCTGTGGTTTGCTCTGTCGAAGTCCCCGAGAACAATGAACAGGGAGTCTGGATGGTTTTTTTCCATGTTATTTGAAGTCCTGTGTTGCTACAGCCGTTACTACATCTGGCCAACCAGATGTAGTAACGGCTCACTAACACAGGTCTGAGGTGGAACGGAGACGGCGACACTCTTTTATCCAAATGTCCAGTTGGTCAGTGCTTCGGTTGCCATAGTTGGTGATCATGTAATTAATATTAAGAGAAGTCATTAATGGAATTAATGGAGGTTAGTTGAACTAATTTTCATTGTTTAGTTTTCAAATCCCAAATTACCCAAATGTAATAAAAATGTCTCTCTTCTCTTTAGGTCTTTAACTTTAGAATTAATTTGCTCTGAATATCCTTTTGTTTTAAATTTGTGAGGTCTATTTTGTCTTACACTTCTAAGGACCCTGAAGCCATCAGCTTTTTGTTGTCCGTTTGGTTATTATCATTATGTGTTAATCTCTTTGTTGCTGTCCTGTTTAGTTTATACTCTAGCAGTTTAGCAGTTGGTCTAGTTTTCTGTTTTTGGGTTTTGTTCCTTGTCTTGTGTTTTCTGTTTAGCCTTGTTTGTTCCATGGTTCATTTGCATGTTCAGTGTTTACTCACTTTGCATCTGTGCTGTCTTGTATCATAGGTTTAACCCTGCTTTTTAGTTCTGTGTCTGAGTTAATGTCTTTGTATTTTCTCCTAGTTCTGTCTTTGCATTGTTCTGTTCTGTTTTATTCTAGCTTTGGTCTGTTTTCTTAGTTCTGTGTCTTTGTTCATGTCTTAGTGTTTACTCCTGGGGCCTGTACCTCGAAGCGAGTTCAACATACCCGGGATAACCCTAACAATCGCGATCGGGATAAGCGGTACCACGAAGCTGGTTATCAACTCGGGAGCACGTTCACATAAAAGAGGCGGTGTTAGCAGCAGATGACCAATCACAGACGTGAACAAGTCCACTGTCAACAGAGCGTCATATCTTACAAACAAGGATTAAACTGTAACACTACAGAAATACGACTTGGTCTAAGTAGCACGCCTGCATCTGACACATGCAGGGAGACAGTGTGAATGCTTAAATGAAAAGGCGCAGTCTATAAAATTGCGTTGATTGTTGTGTTCTTATGAGCTGTATGAAAAAATAAGCCTTTTTCTTTCAGCTCGGCTGTGTGTCACCCAATTAAAATGGAGGCTCTGCCTTTATTTACCAATTGCCATGGTGAATGGTAGTATCGGAGCTCCATAGATGATGGCTTTTTTTCATCCCCACGCACGCGTTTCCATCTGGCTCAGCATACTCAGAGTTGACTGAACTTATTCTCAACAGCTCAGTCTTTCTGTGAATTCTATTCAAGTCTTCTGCAGAGGGACTCACAGCAACACACATACGCCCTATACACTCGAATGAGTGAGAGCTGAGTGAGCCTGTTATTTACCCAGCTTTATGGTCAATCATATCATCCCACAGACACGTTGTCCCTGAAGTCTAGATAACACAGAGAACAGAGATATTTCGACTGTTACGTTTACACAAATTCAGCCACATCAGACACAAGTCTCCCTGAGTGCAGGGTCACATGCAATATGTTTGGAATTCCCATTACAGTAGCCTGTAGATAGCTGCTACAGTAACCTACATTATTTGGTCATGGCATTAAGGTAACTTAGAATTATTCATGTACTTCATTTCATGTAAATCATTTTTAATCAATCAAAAGAGAGAGAAAAGAGTGGTTACTTTTCTAAATTGATAATTTGTGTAATGATACTATTCTGTGTGTGTGAGGGTTATCATCTGCGGTTTTAGCAAAGTTATAAATATGTTGTAATACTGTATATTGGCTATTACACTTTTGAATGAAAAAAATATATAATTTAAATATTCCGAAATAGCCTACTGAATTTGAAGGACTATGTATTCTGTCATCAAACACAATTTAACAAATCGGGTGAATTCATGTATATTGGGATATCAGGTAATTTGGGACACCACGAGAAAACAGCATTTTACTTCTCCCCTGAAAAGTATAAGTCAAGTTATTGGTGCTAAGACCTTGCTGTGAATGCACTTAACTAAAAAGTCACATGACATAATTTATGTCTCATCACATGGGGGGTGTAGTCTGCATCAAACAGGAAGTTAATTAATAAGTGTCAATAGAAATGACATATGCTTCAGCTTGGTTTTGATATAAGGGTAAAACATTTGAAGACTAATACTGTAGATTTTAATGATATACAAAACATGTATGGAGTAATAGTGAACCAAAATACAAATATATTGCTTGTAAATTATGTTTATATTTTTTACCAAATGTGGTATATTAATTTGGGACAGCCTGTTTCATGTAAATTGGGACAGTATTAGGCTATTAAAGGCTATTAAAATGAAATTTATCACTGTATTCATATAAACTTATATACAGATGGTCCCCCACATGTATGTCAACATTAGTAAGATGCTGATCCCCCACATTGTCTGTAGAAGGCCTTATCATTTGGTCAAATTAGCCTATTCTAGCGATCTTCTGACAATGGTAAACAATAAAAACAAATGTTTATTATGTTTAATGTGGTAGTGCCATAACATATAATTAGGTCTAATCAAGAAGCAATGCTGATGCATGCAGGCGTTTTGCTACTAGGGGTGTGGAAAATAATACATTTTTAGATGCATCAGTATGCGGACTTGGATGATTATGAATCGATTCACAAATGTCAATAATCAATTATCTAGATGTTTATTGATAAGGTAATGATGACGGAACGAAAAAGGCGGAACTCAGAAATGCGGAAGTGAAGCTCCAGACCGTCTGTGTGGTGCACACATACGTGTGGTTCTCCCTGTTCGGCGCAGACAGGCAGCTGTTGAATGACTGAATGACTGCGGCTACAAAACTTCACACATTATCAATAAAATCAATGCGCAACTAATGTTAATGATTTTAACCAGAACACGGTGCAGCACGGCAGCGCTTAGCGAGCGTCACAACTATGTGACAGGCGGCAGTAGGTGATGGTGAAAGCAGCAGAGCAGAGGAAAAGATGAGCGCTATGCTTCAGTCTGGCAGTAAATGTACAGTGTAGGTCACAGGGTGTCCGTTAAACAGTCTGTCTGTTGTTTTCTGTTGTTTTCCAACTGCTGGATAAGTTAAGGCAGATAGCGCTAGCCAACATCTCCTCTTCAGACTGCGGTGTGGAAGCTGAACAGGCCGTTTTTTGGCTGCTAGTTCAAGTTCGTTGGTTGTCATTCATCCACATTTCAAGTACACAATGAATTCAAGGCCCATGGTGCTCAATACAAGATTACAATAATCAACTTACAAGACAAGACACAAACATGTAACTACACTATACAAGACAAAAAAAAGGAACAGATATATGAAGGTGGAGTGAACGTTTATGGCTGGAGCATTGTAAAATACGTAGTTCAACCCCCCTTTTGACTCTATACTAATAACAGCAGCATCAGAAATAAAAATAGCAGCAGCAGAGATCAGTAATAATGCTGTAATAAGGCTATGCAATGTTAGCTACATTTATATGAAGTAACATTAAATATCTGCAACCTGCTTGTTTGGATTGTTGTTAAAACTTTGCTTTAAAAGTACCAAGTAGTCACACGGTGAGAAAAAGACATCTTTATCCAATTTGTTTTACAATCGCATTCTAGCACTCATAATCGTAATGAGGTGCCTAGAAATTCCCAGACCACCCCTATTTGCTACTCATTTTGTTTAATCTATGGATTTATTCTTATCCATGATGATTTTAAGGTCTTTTGCAGAATAGATTGCCACCAAGAAACAGATAAATAAAATAAACATTTTTGACAACATGTTGAAGTCTATCATTTTAACATCTTAATCAATAGTCTAGCCTGTTGACATTTGTTGATGTAATATTGAATTAAGCTATCACAACAAATGATAGGCTAATGCTTAATATCAAGTAACCTTAGACAAATATTTAATTTAAGCGTTATGTCCCCAGCTTGTACAAACCGATAAATGAAATATAAAATAAATAAAACGGGTGAAAAACTGAGGATGAATCAAAACACGTTTCACAGTTAATGTAGGCTATAATGGATTTATCAACTCTGCTCACACCAGACACGATATAACTTCAGGGTATATACTGTAATCCTGAAGTAAAATTCAATACCTTTTTAAGATCTTTTCAAGACTTTTTCAACATATTTTAAGACTGCAGCAACTGTCTTACATAAACTATGACGTGTATGCAGTATTAACAGCAAATCATGTGAAACACAGTGTAATTTTGTGTTTTAGTTGGTTTAAACTAGATAATGTGAGTTTACCTGCAATGATATGTGTGATAACTTTCACTGTCCACTTGATCAATACAACAAAATTCAAAAAGGCCAGGATGAACAAAGATGAAGAGAATAAACTGATTGATGAATAACTTAAGTAGTGCAGGCTAACCCTTCTTTTTTAATCCTGCTCCATCCAGGCTGTGATTGATTTGTTCGCAAAAAGTGACACTGACGAGAGCATCGGCTTTATGAAAAGTTGAATTTGTTTCAATAAAAAGCAGAGCTTTAGCTAAATAGCCGACTAACGTTAGCCAAACCCTCTCGCACCTTGAATTATGACTATGTTTTGGACATTGCGGGTCTGGCAGGGTGGGAGTTTATGGTCGGTTGTATTCGTAAATCATTTTCCGTTTCACACAGATCTATTTTTGGGAGCGTTTAAGAGTGAAATAGGTGCTCGGTAGATCCCTGCGCCTAATGTTACAGAAAGGGATCACAGTCGCTACTCACTGCCTGTCTAGTATTTTTGGCTATGCATTATAAATCAATACGTTCACCTACACTTTTAGCAAACAAACTTTTGGAAAAACAGGATTTTCACATTGAAAAAAATATCTTCAACATTTAATACCTTGTTAAATGGCGATTTATACTTTTTAATGGCCTTAATTTTTCGCAATATTGATTTATTTTCTTTTAAGACTTTTTAAGACCCCGTGGACACCCTGACCTTATAGTAGGTTAAGTAAACTAAATAACACAGCATATTCAAGTTTATAAACACTGTCCAGAATCTCCACGGCTCCCGCCATTAACGTTGTGAGCAGTTTCAAAATTTGCCTGTAACTCTAGCTGCCTCATCTTCATTGTTGTATCTGCTTCTAGTTTCTTAAGCTCCAGCTCTTGAACAAACTTTAAGCTTTAAGTTTCGCTTTAAGTAGAGAAGGGGACAGAGATGCCGCAATGGTTTGAGATATCATGGAGTCTTCTTGCACTTATCAAACTGGCTCAGATCTGGGCTGGACACAAAAGCATTTCGATCAAAAGCTGCCATGGCCACCACACATAATAATAATAATAATAATCTTTATTTGTAGAGCACTTTTCAAAAACAAGTTACAAAGTGCTTCAACAAGTGCAAAGACAACAATACAAGCAAGAAAACATTGAAAAGACCAAAATACACATTTAAGATACATATAAAATAAGTAAAATAGAATAAAATAAAATGAAAGGGATAAAATAATAAACACAGTATCACTATGTTGAATACAATAACATAATGCTTGATATTAACCCTTCCAACAGGCAGGCAACCTCCCTCCACATAAACTTCCTCAGCACCTGCCTCAACAAAGTTACCTGTATATCTTCAGAAGTGTGCCGGGCTTGAGGCGACTTACAGGCAGTACATCAGCGGTCGGAACTCTGACACGCCAGCCCCCTTCGGAGAACACCGTCTCCGCCCAGGATACTACTCCCACAAACAACAAAGACAAAATAATTTGTGCCCGATGGAAAGGCTGCTTCAGCCCAGCTGGGCACTACCCTGTGCTACGCTGAGAAAGCAGTCAAGTGGATATTCACTGAGGGTAACATCCTTCTCTATGGTGGAATAGTTCAGCTGGTGTTTCTTGAACTTAGTCAAGAAATAACAAGTTTACATGTCTCCATCCCCTCCCTGCGTCAGCACTGCTCCATCCCCAGTGGCACTAGCATGACTTCTAGTTGAAAACGTTGTGAAAAATTGGGCACACCTAACACAGGCACAGTGCACAGAAGAGACCTGTCAGCCTCAAAGGCCCGATCACACAAAGGACTACACAGTCTGGTGAGTGGGGCAACCACCACCGAAAAGTTCTGGCAGAAACATCTATAATATCCAGCCATACCTAGAAATGTTCTACCAGATAACTGACTTCCCTCTGCATCGCTTCTCGTTTGGTTATCGGAGAGAGATAAGCATGCTGCTTAATAGGCCTAGCATCACCCACGTCAATACCGTGCTCCAGCACTGTGGTGCGGGAGGGCACGTCATTTAGGACCACATCCTGCCCTTAAGATGTGGGCAAGTAAGACAACTGCTAATTTAAAAGTAGCCATAAACACAGAGTTAGCCAGCCTACCACACGTGATCTTCACGTGGTGTTACCAGATTATTTGTTTTTTACAAACTTTTACTGGTAACTTTGTTACCAGATTAGCCTCCAACTAATCATTAGCGAGAGATGTAGCTCCCACCTCTGGAGTCTGCACCGGTTTCTCCAGGTCGTCATCTCTGGAATGTGTCATGACCAGGCTCAAAGGCCATGACAAAAAGTGGGAAAGGACACAGTGATTCAATTAACAAGGTTTATTGTAACATAAGATAATCAAAATAGTACTTAAATTATGGGGTGGGTTAGTCAGCAACATCAGTAGTGTAAGTGTGGATGAGAGATCGTGGTGTAGAGTGTTGTGGTGTTCAAATAAGACAAACATACAACGAAAACCAAAAGGTGTAGCTGCTGGCAGGGAGGATGAGAGAGAGAGATGATCTTGGAGGTGGAGCTTTTATCTCCTGTGGAGCACTGGGAGCAGGTGTTCCGATTGGGGAGGGACCACTGCAATCAGCTCCTCAAACAGAAAACTAAATCACCATTGCAGTATTAACAAATATACAGTCAAGCCACACAGGGGCATCACAAATGGAAAAGCGTCAACATGTTTACATGAAATAGGTCTACGGTCAGGTGTATTAAGGACATGATCGGTCTCTGAAAATTTTCTTTCCACCTCACATGGCTTTGAGAATCTGGCAGTGAGGGTAGACCCAGGGACGGGCAGCAAGACCAACAACTTGTCAACTGCATTGAACCGCCGTCCAACTGCTTTTTTGTCAAACCGCCTCTTCATACGGGTCTGTGAGGAAGAAAGTGACTCCTTCGCCAACTCGACAGCACGATGTAACCACTCCCTGCACTGACAAACAAAGTCCAACATGTTAGTTTTGGAAGAGGCATCACACACCATCTTCTCTCTCAACATCTTTAACAGGCCACGCACGTTATGGCCAAACACAAGCTCGGCTGGGCTAAAACCTAAGAACTCTTGCTTTGTGTCCCGGGCAGCAAAAAGTACAAAAGGCACTCCTTCATCCCAGTCTTCACACGTCTCATGACAATATTTCTTGAGCATGGTTTTCAACGTTTGGTGCCAGCGCTCCAGAGCTCCCTGTGACTTGGGGTGATAGGCACTAGACACTGAGTGAGAGATACCCAATGAGTTCATGGTTTGTTTGAACACTTTGGAAAGTAAATTAGTTTCCTGATCGGTTTGTACTATCTTGGGTAAACCATATGTAGTGAAAAACTTCTAGACTAGTGCTTTGGTTACTAACACGGCAGTGATTCTACGCAGAGGAATGGCTTCTGGGAATTGGGTAGTGACACACATCATGGTGAATAAGAACTGATTACCTGCTTTGGTTTTACGTATCGGACCTACACAGTTGACCATGACGTGTTTGAATGGTTCACCAACCACGGGAATGGGCTCAAACTGTCACGATCCTGTCCTGAGTGCTGTGTTTTTGGGTTTTGATTCTGAGGGTTTGGTTTTGTATCTGCATGTCAGTCCTGTTATCTGTTTTGTTTAGTTCTCTGAGTTTATTTCATTTATCATTTAGGTATCTGTTATATAGTCTGTGGTCTTGTATCCAGTCTTTGTGGTCTGTGTTGTTCTGTTATCTTGTCTCCCTTAGCCACCCTGTCTTATTAGTTAGAATCTCTTTTGCTGTGCTTAGTTTAGACTTAGTTTTAGTTTGCTTGCTACCGTTAGTGTGCGTCCTCTACCTGATGTTATTGTTTATCTGGTTATTATCCTACAGCTGGTGTTTAGTGGTGTTTTGGTATTTTCCTGATTTCAGTTCTGTCCCAGTCTCATGTATTAGTTTCCGTACCATCATGCTTGAGTTCTGTCTGTTTGCTAGGTGTCTATTTATGTTCTCTGCCAGTTTCATTAATTAATCTGATTTTGATCATTCTGCTTTAGTCTCTGTGTAGCCTTTATTATTATTCATCAGCATCTTTAAGTTACTTAGTATCTGTCTTGTCTTGTATCTTAGTTCCTAGTTCGGTGTCATAGTCCTTAGTCATGTACCTTAGTTCATGTCTTAAGTGTTTACCCCTGGTCTGTGTACTTCTGTGTTGTTTTGCCCATGTCTGCTCTGAGTTCTGTTTAACCTTAGCTTCTGTCTGTGTTCCTTGTTGGTGTTATTTGTGATCTGTCTGCTTGTATTAGTTTATTTATATTAATCTGATATGTTTAGTATTGAGTAAATTGTGTTATGTCTTTTCCCCCTCAGTAATCTTCCTGCCTGCTAGTCTCTGTTTTCCCCTGCTCTCTCTGCCTGCCTGTGTCTCGTTAGTCTCATGTCTCTCACCTGTGTATCCCCACCCAGCTCGTTAACCCTGTGTATATATGCTTGCTTGTCTCCCTCAGTCTTTGTCTGGTCATTGTAGCGTGTAGACGCCCCGTCTGTTGTTGTGGTTGTAGTTTGCGCTGTCTCGTCCTGTTCCCTGTTAGTTCTTTGGTTTTTGGATTATACTCCTTTTTGGATTTTCTGTTGGATCACCTTCACCTTGTGAAGCACTGTGCTGATCAGCTGTCTCCGGTGTTCAGACATTTTTAACACCTCACCAGAGACATGCCATGTGCCAGGCTGCTTCAAAGCCTCCACCATCATCCCTGTCCCCAAGAAACCAAGGACCACAGGACTAAACGACTACAGACCCGTCGCCCTGAACTCTGTGGTTATGAAGTCCTTTGAATGCCTTGTGTTGTCCCACCTTAAATCCATCACAGACCCTCTCCTGGACCCCCTGCAGTTTGCCTACAGAGCCAACAGGTCTGTAGGTGATGCAGTAAACATGGCCCTTCACTACATCCTCCAGCACCTGGACTCCCCAGGAACCTACACCAGGATCCTGTTTGAGGATTTCAGCTCTGCTTTTAACACCATCATCCCGGGCCTTGCTGCAGGACAAGCTCTCTCAGCTGAGCGTGCCTGACTCCACCTGCAGGTGGATCACAGACTTCCTGACGGACAGGAAGCAGCACGTGAAGCTGGGAAAACATGTCTCTGATTCCAGGACCATCAGCACCGGATCCCCTCAAGGCTGTGTTCTTTCCCCCCTTCTCTTCTCCCTGTACACCAACAGCTGCACCTCCAGTCACCAGTCTGTCAAGCTCCTGAAGTATGCAGACGACACCACCCTCATTGGGCTCATCTCAGGTGGGGATGAGTCCGCCTACAGGTGGGAGATCGACCATCTGGTGACCTGGTGCAGCCAGAACAGTCTGGAGCTCAACGCTCAGAAGACAGTGGAGATGGTCGTGGACTTCAGGAAGAGCCCAGCCCCACCCTCCCTCATCATCCTGTGTGACTCCTCAGTCACCACTGTGGACTTCAGGAAGAGCCCAGCCCCACCCTCCCTCATCATCCTGTGTGACTCCTCAGTCACCACTGTGGACTCCTTCCGCTTCCTGGGCACCATCATCTCCCAGGACCTCAAGTGGGAGCTGAACATCACCTCTCTCACCAAGAAGGCCCAGCAGAGGAT
>NC_060167.1:36248608-36268527 GCF_021292245.1 Micropterus dolomieu
AGAGTACGGTCTAGACCTGCTCTTTTATGAAAAGCGCTGTGAGATAACTGTTGTTGTGATTTGGCGCTATATAAATAAAATTGAATTGAATTCAAACCACTTCTACACTAGTACAGACAGCCAAAACATTCTGGTTATTCCATCTTACCCCATGTAGAAAATACCTTTTCCCTAAAAAAAAAAAAAAAAAAAATACATTTGATTAAATACGAATTAATTTGTCAACTGTAGCTATTTATTTTACTTTGTATTATGTTACACTAAGGATGGCCATCTCCAAGATACAATAAACTATAAAATATTATTTTAAGCGTCAGCAAATCGACATTGAGCTTAGGGGGCTGTCTCACCCCACACTACCCTACAGCAGGCTGTGTATCATATTTTATCCACACACAGTCTCTCTCTCTCTCTCTAAACTAAACAAGCGTTCACTTTTGGCCTCAGGTGAAGATGCTACGATGGTCGTTAAGGCTTGACCTGGAGTGGCTCTAACTATGAATAACCAGCAGTATCGATGACCTTGGTAAACGACTCCACAAAAGGTTAAATAGTAATACTTTCCATAGCAGTCACTCAGTATTGAAGAAGTCTGTTGGATGAGGGACGAGACATCTTTTACTATCTTCAACCAAATCCAGCTGTGCTTGATATTAACCTTCCTTGGATATTTATGTCAAGTGTTTAGAAACTGTCCCAGGCTCTCTCATTCACTGGGCAAGAGATATCAAGGCAAACATAAGCAGACATGTAAAGAGAGATAGGAGAAAGCTAAGGCCCTCGCTGTCAGACTGACTCTTGTGATTCATAGTGGTGTATCCTGCTCTTGTTTCTGTTGCTGAGTTTCATTACCCAGACAGTCCAAGTTATCCTGACACAGCAACCTGAGGTTACTGCAGCCCCTGGGTTCCTAGACGTTCCAGCCACCAGACCCTAAACAACCTTCTACCCTTCATCCCTCTATGCCCAACCCCCTTCACCCCTCTACCCTTCATCCCTCTCCTCTTCATCCCTCCATCATAAATACTCCTCATTATCCATATAAAATACATTTTCATACCTCACCTTTGCATAGTCTTTGTTAGTGAATGGCAGCCATTCCACAGGCTTTGACTATCTCTGTAATGAAACTCAAGGGCAGGATATCACCATTGTTATTCCCAAGTGTCAATCTGAACATGAGAGGCTAAAGCTTTCACCACAAGAAGCCAGACAGACTTCAAGGACAGAGGCTATGGTAATCTCAGATTTATGTAATGATAATGACAGCCTATCCACAGATTTGAACTGTGATGTGATGTGATGGTCCCTTTAACTCTGAGTCTGGGGCCTGTGTACAGTGTGTCTCTCTGTTTGTGTTTCTGCAGGCAATCAAGGAGATTGGGAGCACCTGGCCAGTGCGCCCAACCTATTTGGGCACTGCTCCATCACCACACCACACAATAAAGATCACTATTTATTCAATGTCGTCTTGCTATCTGGAAAATATCCAGTATTGAAGAGGAATCCTATTAAAGGTCATGTTGGCTGCTGATAAAATGTGGTAATAGAAAGGTTCAAGACTGGAAGCTGAATTCTTAACTAACCAGGTTTAAAAGGGGCTATATGTAGTTTTTTTTAAATGAAATGAATCACTTTTTTTAAATTATTTGTGAACAGGTTGTAACCCCACATAAAAATGCAGCCTGTATGTTGCTTCCTATATGAAGAAATCAGGTCAGATTTTCCCTGAAATCCATAGGTTTATCTAGGCTGTTCATGCGGGCTCCTGAGCCTCTTGCCTACTGATTCTGAACTGTACACACAGTGACAACACTGCAGCTAATGAAATACAGTCCGCTAAACCAAAACCACAGCCACGACACAGACAGACAGACAATTAATGCTGAAATATATGAGTTGTGGGAGTGTGGGGGTCCTCCAATTTATGGTGGAAATGTTTTTAATTATGTAAAAGGAAAATTCAAAATTCAGGTGGCAGGTGAAAATTTAAAATATATAAATATAAGAAAATGAAAAACTTAGAATAGAAACTGTGTCAAGAAGTTGTTAAAGTTACTGACTGTTTTGGGATCATTTTATAATTAGAACAATTTTTTTAGCTTAAGTTAAACAAATAAATAAGAGCAAATGACCTTTTCTCAAAGCATTTTCATTTGTTATTTAACATAGTATAATATACTATACAATAGTGCGCCATGACTGTGGAGAAGCTGTGTATCTGATCGGTACAACGACAATAAATCTAAAGTGAACTTTGGTTAAACAGGTGTAGATCCGTGCTAAAGTTACGTTAGCTGACTGCTACTGCATTGCATCAAGGCTAGGATAAACAAATAGTTCCATATTTGCTTTGTACCGTTACACCTTTCTTGCAGGCTAAATCAACACTTTCTCATAATACCGGTGGTATACAGGGAAGTAATGTGGATTGAGTATACTGGTGATGTAAACTAGAAAGACAAGACGTTACATATTATATATTGCACCGGATGACGTTAGCAACTGCTCGGAGTTAGCTGGTGAGCTAAGGTGACTCTCCTTGATTCCAGCCTGTCTGATGTTCACTGTTTCCACAGGTCTTCTGATGCGGTTTGTCCTGACAAGCTTCATCACATAAACCTCCATTGTTTTTCATCCTTATGGAGAGTTAATGTTGGAGTCCGTTTTGCTGGGAGCCGGTTTTATGGTGTGAGTTGACTGCATTTGGTTTGCTTCGTTGCGACCCGGTGTCCTCACATTGAAAGTAGAATAGTGGCTGTTCCAAGCAACAGAGAAAACAGGCGCGTGCTTCATTTCTAAGTGAGGTTACAGCACATTGACAATAAGGCAGTGAACTTTTGATTTATTAATTATTTATTTATTTAATTAATTAATTAAGTGACTATAGCCCCTTTAATCAGGTTCTGAATTTTAAACCTATCTATTTTTAATCGATTTTTAATCAATATAAGTTGTATGCTTGCCCTTGCTCAATGTTGCAATACAATTATAATCACTGCATTTAAACACTGAATTTATTTCTTCACCAATGCAGTGATTGATCGGTAGAGAGCTAAAAGACGTGGCTGAAGTAGTATTTGGCTCTAGGGCTTTTCAATCGCGTGCTATTTCAGAGTAAGCAGGATAGGCATTCGGTTGACGACAGTTAGAAGCTAGGTGAATCAAATTTGACTGCAGCTTAAACAGTCCCCAGTTATACCTAATTGGGTAATACTCATGGGCCTGGAGGATCAGACCCTTAAAACAGAGAGCTGGACCAGTACATCCTGGACATGAGTAATTCAGCATCAGTGTATATGATTGTTATATAAATAGCCTATATCTGAAATTCTGATATCAGTATCAGCCTTAATTTCCATTATAGATCCCTCCGTTCCCGTGGGACCTTGTTTCGGGAAAAATATGTACGGTAGTCAATGGCAAGAGTTTATTTTTTTCTTTTGTTTGAACTGTGCCCTGAAATACACATATGATGATGGTCAATTTAAAAGATAATTATATCCGTCAAGAAAGTTGCAGTTTGTCGTAAAACATTAAAGTTACACTTAGTTTACTGTGAAAACTGAACCACATCTCTCGTCTCGTCCAATATATGTCACCAACATGTTAACGCGGTAATGCTTGACTTTCGGGTTTGTGGTCTTTGTAATTATGTATTTTCACTGTCTTATACTTAAACAGTTTTACATCAAACTGCGACTTTCTTGACTTTTAAATGTATGTTTTAAATTGTCATCATATGTGTAATTCAGAGCACAGTTCTAACAGGATCAAATTATTTGTTAGTTGTCCCTTGCCATTGACTACCGTACATATTTTTTCTGAAGCAAGGTCCCATGGTGGTCCACTGGAAGGGGAGGGATTTAGTCTCTTTATTGCTCTATGTTTGATGCTGTTTTTTCTGCCATTAGGGGAAGAACTGCTGACTCAATAAGGGAAAACATTCCTGATTTTACCTGGTTAAAGAAAGTATTGCTCCTGTGTTTTCTACTAACAAAGCGAGAATTGCTGTTTTTTCCTAGGAGCAGAGGGAGAACTGCTGCTGGTTCCTCGCAGACCAGAGCAAGAAATTCAGCTGATTTTTCCATTATCACAGCGACATCTCCGGTTGCCACTTATTGAACATGTGCAACAATTGTGGCTGATATTTCCACAACCAAGACCAGGAGTTTCTATGTATTTTCCACAGTCCATGGGACGGTGGACAGCGAGTTTTGGAAAAGAAGAAGAAGATTAATCAACAAAAGATTTGCAGCTGGTTTTTCTACAGTCGGAGCAAGCAGTGCTGGTGGATTTTTCATGACACATTGGAATATTTGAATATTTTAAAGGCAGGCCCATAATTCATTAATACAATACATGGGGACAACACCTTGGACTGCCTGCCAGTCAGGCAGAAGTGAAGAAGCCCGCTACATAATGATAACCATCTGTGCACCAACCTGCTGTGAACACCTGCACCTCCTCCAGACATGCAGCTAGCGTCGGCAGCTCCTCCTTAGGTGAATAAATGTCAGCATGATACTCTAATATCGTTCTTTCCACCGCACCGAAGATCTCCTCCGCTGCCTCTGTCAGTCGCTCCTTCACAAAGAGTTTGAGCTGGTGTAGCTTAGACATTTTGGAGGACAAGAAGATACCTTGGACTTCCTGATCGCTAGAGTCAAGTTAAAAGGTTCTCTTGGTCTGGCAAATGAGCCGCAGCGGGATCTGCTGTTAACTACACCTCCTCGGTTCGGTTGTCATTAGTCCCACTCGTCTGCTTTTTTTCTTCTTCTTCTTTCTGGGTTTGATCGGCGTTTGGTAACCAGCATGTTGGGTGCATTACCACCACCTCCTGCTTCGGAGATTACTACATCTTAACAGCTGCAACATTAAAGAAAGTCCATCCATCCATCGTCAACCGCTTATCCTGCGTCCAGGGTCGCGGGGGGCTGGAGCCAATCCCAGCTGGCATCAGGCGAAAGGACATTAAAGAAAGTCTTACATATTAATGCATCAAGAATGATAATGAAATTATATAATACTATTCTGAAATAGGTGATTCTGCATAAAGTATATTTTGTTAATACTTTGCACAATTTGATCCAACGAAGGTTAAAATGAAAGGGCAACTGGACTTGGTTGAAGTCTCCAACCAAGTCCAGTTGCCCTTTCATTTTAACCTTTGTTTGATAACTATGACCTGGATGACTGAGAATCTTCATAGACATTTTGCACAATTTGACTTTGTAACAGAATTGCAGTAGCTACTTTTACTTAAGTAAAATATCTGAGAATTATTTCACCACTGAAAGTAACATAATTAACAGAAAAACAGGTCTAAGAATAATCGATCAAAGTTTCCCCTGAAATGTGTAGCCTATTATCTTTATAAGGCTTTCTTATTTCACTCGTCCTACAGCCTGGTACAGCACACACACAAATACACACATAGGCCTACTCACAATCTGTCTACAAACATATGTTTATTCCCACCTTCCCCTAAGGTTCGTCCTGTCACCCCTTTAAGATGAACAGAGAGGCTCGCACTGCGCGGACCTGCACTGCTCTCTGCCGGCCGGCAGCTGAACCGTCATGATCAAACCGACAGATTTTTTTGAAATAGAAAATGGGTGCTCTTTGGTACTTGCGGCCCCCACTCCTTATGATCACACCACCGTGTTCCGCGTGAACAGCCCACTCGCCCTTTTCATTGGTGCCTTCTGTAAGCTGGGATGGGCACAGTTCTGCAGGAGCGAGTGCCACAACAATGCCTGGAGAGGCTCTCCATCAGGGAGAGGGAATGGAAGAAGAAGGCGTTGTGGAGCGACAACAGGCCTAATGCGGCCAGGTAGCGAGAGATATTATTTGTAATTCGGTAAGGAATGGTGGAGACAGAGGCCCCTAGTGTCTCTGTGAGCTTTGTCCCGTTGCACGAGGAGATGCTTGTTGGTCGAGTATCCGCACTTTGATTTCTAAACGCGGCTACTCCATAACAGAACGTCATTGTTTCCAAATCGCATTTGTGTTTTCTTATGCAGTGTTATTTGGGTCATTGTTTAACATTTAATCTTTTTCTCTTTTTTTCAAGCAACAAAATGGGCAGGAGGCAGTCACAAAGGAAGGCACTGCAGCCACAGTGCACGCTCCCAAGTCAAGAAAATAATAATGACAAGGTAAGTGGGAAGGAGAACTAAAACAATGTGTCAATTTATCGATTAGATGATCACAGAAAATTAATTGATTTGGCGTATATGTATTATAACTGGTATTCAAGCAGGTATTTTCTGTTTGCCAAACATTTGCTGATTAGAGCTTGTCAGATGTGTGCTTTTATATCACTCTGAATTGAATATGTTTGAATTTTGTTACTTGTAATTATTTTGTATTCACCTTGACCTCTGGGAAATTGCAATAGTCATTTTTCAATATTTTCAGACTAATCATGGACAAATCGATTAATAAGTCAGTGAAAACGTTGCAGCATCAAGCAGTGTGTAAAGAGTGAACATGTATTGGTGATATGTGTGTGCAGGCTTAATAGTGTCTCTGTAATCACAGGGGCTGCAGCAGAGAAGAAAGCACAAGCCTAAGAGCCCCTCGACCAAACACAATACTTCTCAACACAGGTGAGGTTAATGTTCTACAAACGTCATGCCACTCTGTGCTGCCTTCATGTGAGGATAATATTTACTTTTTCCTCTAGTGCTCAGGGAACCTCAGAGTCAAAGTCCCATCCACTGTCCCCTGCAGAGGACAGGATGGAGCCAAAGGTGCAGCTGGCTGCTCAGCACTGCAGCCGCAGAGAACACAAGCACAGAGGTTTCAGAGGGAGCAGACACACACCAGCCTTCCCCTGCCACCGCCTGTCAGATTCAAGTCCTGATCTGCTGGAGTCAACAAACTCAGAACTAGGAAATCTGAGCGGCCATGGAGAAGGTGACAGTGACACTGACTTGTCTGAATCAGAGAGACTTCCGGGGTCACCCTCTAGTCGGGTTCCTCCTCAGCTCGAGCTGAGGCCTGAGGTCATCGAGGCTGAAGACTGCTCCAGGCCTAGAGGACGCCCCCATGGTGGTTTTGACTTCCCAGACTTTCTCCCTCCACCTTTCAACTCTTGGAGCCTCAGTCAGCTGGCTGTCTTCTACAACATGGAGGGCCGCGGGGCCCCTCGGCCCAGGCCTGTTGGCTCTTTGGAAAGGTACCTGGAGAGGCTTCTGCAAATGGAGTGGCGCCAGATTGAGACTGTCCAGGAGGAGAGTGGAAAGGCGGCAGTGTCCGATATCATATACAGCTGCCACAGGTCACCTGCCGCTGTCTCTTCACGCCTCAGCTCGCCAAAGTGCATCCTCCAGTGTCAACGTGCCTTCCCCCTCACCTTCCTCTCCTCTCTGGCCAGTCACTCTGCCCTGCTCTCCGGCTGTGGTTGTACTCTCTGCCGTATCCGCTACTCCACCTTTAGCACGTCGTGCTGCCGCTCCATCCACAGCCACAATCGTCAGTCCAGACTGAGTCCCATGCTGGAGCACAGTGGGCCCACATCACTCCCCAAAAGGAGCTACAGCGAGAGCCGGGTGCACTCCTCAGACAGGAGCTCAGCATGCCGAGCTCAGAGGTTCAGCAGCCCTGTGAGGACCAACAGCCACCTGAGGAGAATGCAAGCCTCAGGCAACATCCGCAACCCTGTTCAAGGTAATAACAGCAAGCCTCATTCCACTGCCAGAGACTCTAGTGTTGGAGCTATGAGGGACCGCTTGGGAGCATACAGGGATGTGTTGGACTACAGGACAGGAGCGTTTAGGAAGAGGAGTGGCTCAGAGCAGAGGAGAGGTGGAGTAGAAAGACAGCAGGGCGCATCAGAGAAAAGACGGAGTGGTTCTGAGTGTAGACGAGGAGGAACTGAGCAGAGGAGAAAGGCTGAGCTCAAGGAACGGGAAATAAAACCAGATGCAGTCACTGCAATAATGGACAATTTACCTGGGTCCAAAAATTCTCCTCTCAACAAAGCAAACAGATCGAAACAGGTTGAATTTGTTACTTAAAAGCAACTTGAGTACTGTAAGTAAAGTCTGAATGCCATAGCTACAGTCATCATAATATTTGATACTGAATGTATATTTACAGTCATATTTCTTTATTTGAGCAAGTTGACAGAAAGTGTAGCACGATTGTAAATGTATTTTTTTTCACAGGTGGATGTTATGTTTCACCAGAGTTTTTTGGTCTCATGTAGTTACAGTTACATTACTATGTTTACTCCAATCTAGTCAAACAGGTTGATGCAAACGCTGGATGTTTACATGCATTATTGATCATTCATTCATCTCATGGGCATGTGGATATTTATATAAAAGTTATTTTTTAGTTTTTTAATAAAAGCAACCCAGTAAGACTTTTGTCAGCACAATACATTATGTAGCCAATATATTTGTATTCAGGGTTTTTTAACATACCGGCAGGTTTATTAATGGTACTTTTTTGGTTTCTCAACAATATAACTGTATCATAAAAGTTGTTATAAAGTAAAAGCATTGTGCTAGGGGTGAAATGTCAATTAAATAAACTCGATTTTTCAAGAAATCCTTAGATTCATTTAAAAAAATGTTTTGAAAACCACATGTCTACATGTTAATTTATTATTTGAAAAGTAGTTTCACATGATGTGTTTTCAGCAAGGGAAATGTGAGGGGTGGAGGGGAACATGCATTGTAATCATATACTCTGTTGGTGTGTGTGTGTGTGTGTGTGTGTGAGATTACAAAACTGCACTTTGGATTTGCTTACGCAGATGAAAGTTTCTGTCTCCTTAATCCAGCCTTTAAAATATCAAAGTGCTTTGTGTTCCACAAAATGCCAATAAATTACCAATTAGGAATTAGGTCTCCAGATTTGCCAGTTTAGAATTATTTTCAACAAACTTGTTGACATCAAAGCAAGGGCGTCACTTTGTGTTGAAAAGTGGTGGGGACATTTAAGGGCTCATATTAGGGGAAACATTTAGTCCACGAGATGTGATAATGCACAATATTGGAGTCGCAAGAACAAGACAACAAGATACTTCAAAACTATTTAGAAGAAATAGTCATTGATGAAATAGGCTAATGGATTGCGGGGTCTGGATGTCCTCCACCAGAAAAAGTTGAGCATCAGAAAAACAAAAAACAGAATTCATGTGGCCGGTGAAAAATCAGAATATTAAAATATTATTGTAATGAATGCAGTAATCAGCAGCTTCTTTTTTTAGCCGAAGTCCTTTTTTTGGACCAGGCAGATCTGTTTCTTCTATATTTACATTGCATGTCATGTAAACCTTTCTCATAGATTTTTTATTTGTAATTTAACATTTCTTGTTGCAAGCTAATTTTTCAGAAAACTTTTAGCAAATGCTTTCAAAAAGTGGTGGGGACATGTCCCAGGAGTCCCCAGTGAAAATGACACATGTATATTCTGTGTCTTGCTGGTGTATCTTCCTTAAATGCTTAAGTGGTTAATTTAAAACCATAAATCCATTTGTTTGTTCTAATAAAACTAAATAAGCTCTTCGGCATGAGCTAGCTGGAAGACACATTAATATGGACTATAGGGAGTGTTTGTGAGGAATTATTATTATGCGGCTCTCTTGGTAGTCGTTCTGTTTCCGACCGGACGTATTTTCATAGCAACACAGCTGCCATGGACGCTGTATCCCAGCGTGTTTTGGATTATTTGACAGAAGTTGAGGAGGCAGCTGAGGATGTCCTCGCCACTAAACAACAGGTAACTAAATGCTTACTCTTAATAATATGCAGAGCACGGCCACCAGGGAGGATCGATGTGTCAGGTAACGGAGCTGGAATTGAGAATGTTAGCAGCTAAGCTAACTAGCTACATTCAAGTGTATTGTCTTCATCGTCAGATGAACAGACCTACTGTGGGATCAGTGCTTTAAAGAAGGCTAGCTAACGTTACTATTTAGTTGTTTTCGTGTTTATTTGAGGCTGCAAGCTGGGATAAATATCATAAAACTGACTGTACAATAAATAGAACAATGCAAAATACAGTTAATGTGCAAATATTCTGAAACGCATGTTGAAATGTTGATTGCGGCTGTGGGTTAGAGGTAACGTTACAACGGATCGTTGACATGTCTACTACTAACACCGACCCTGTCAGTAGCCTCTGAACTTCTATCTACCAGGGGCCTGCAGTGAATTGACAAAATAAAAACAATAGACAAGCCCTCCGTGCGTCCATATCAGGCACCGGAAAACAAAAATCAATTCAAATAGCGTGATATGTTCTGATGCTATCAACCATAAAAACCTGGAGGGCATTCTGCAGCCTTTGAAATCCTCCTCCTGCTGGCTTTTTCAGAAATGTTTCTAATTGCAGCCTCAGATCTTCCACATGTGTCAGGTTTCTTTCCACAGGCCTTGAAAACTGCAGTCATCAAGCCACTCTTAAAAACAACAATCTACACATCACACAAGAGCAACTGTAGGCCCATATAAATATATATATATAGCTAAAAGCTACCAAAATGTGGTACGATTGGTAAAATTGCAAGTTGTTCAAATGAACCAGTGCAGTAGTAGATGCATATAGCTCAGAATATGGATAGAAAAGTATTCTATTTTAGTATTCTGTTTATCTCAATTACCTATATGAAGCAGCACGAATACCACACCATAAAATAGGGATGCACCAAATGTTCGGCCACCGAAATTAATCGGCCGAAAATAGCAAAAGAAAAGCACTTTCTAATAAGTCAAAAGACCGAGTAAATTTCACCAAACAACTACGTTGACATGTCGGCAGTGTGGAAGCATTTTAAAGTGTACGAAAAAGACGCAAAAATCGCCGTGGATCGACACTGTTCTGCCGAACTGTCTCCTAGCACATCCACTCCATCTGTGGCTGACTTCTTAGAAAAGGCACTTTTCCATTACCATTATGCCTCGCCTCGCCTCGACACTGTATAATATTGCATATTTATATTATAAAACTTTGTATTAACCATGGATGTCTTTTTGTGTTTTACGCATCAATCCAAATAGTTGAACACTAATGTGAACTTTTTCACATTCCTTAACGAAAAAGGAAATCGTTGTTGCAGCATCACCCACTGAACATGTTGAAAACGAATGTTCTCTGTTGTTTCAGATAGTGGACCTGGACACAAAGAGAAACAGGAACAGAGAGGCACTGAACGCACTGAAACATGAAGTGCCAGATTCAGGTGGGTGACCCTTCATGACAGAGTGTTACAGAAGGCTTGGCAATGTTGCATTTTCAGTGTCACAGTGGTAACAACACAGAACTATCATGGACCCAATTGCTCTGGTTGTGAGAAGATTTAACAGAGGAAACAACAGTTTAGTGTCTTGGTGTGGGTCAGGTGTATGGCTGTCATACTGGTGGTTGATGTCACTGTACATGAAATGTTACTAAACACTGCTATCATTTGCAGAGAAAGTGAAGGTTTGCTTCGGAAACATGTTCATCAAACTTCCCAAATTGAAGACAAGAGAGATGATTCAGAAAGGTAAAAAGTTCCAGTTAATAAAATCTAAATGTCTGATAGATTCCCACTATAAATCTGAATATAAATAGAGTTGTACACACATTGTAGCTACATATGAGCTCATCCTAACCTCTTTTGATATTTGTTTCTTATCTGTAGACCAAGAGCAGCTGGACAAGGAGATAAATGACCTTCGCAAAGGACTGAAAGCAAAAGTCAATCGTCTCAATGAGATGCAAGGTATGAAAAGCATTTTGGCTCTTCAGTTGGTCACTTGCAACATGCTAATCTGAAGAAATCGTTTGACATTCTGGGGAATACACTTGTTCACTTTCTTGGTCAGAGTTAGATGAGAAGATTGAAACTCTGATTGGCGCATGTACGTGAAATACAGTGGGGAGAACAAGTATTTGTCTTAGATTCCGTCTCTCACAGTTGAAGTGTACCTATGATAAAAATTACAGACCTCTACATGCTTTGTAAGTAGGAAAACCTGCAAAATCAGCAGTTTATCAAATACTTGTTCTCCCCACTGTAACACAAGCCAGCTATTTGTAAGGCACATTTCAGGCAGTTCAAAGTTTTTTATAGGGATGCACCGAAATGAAAATTTCTTGCAGAACACCAAGTTCATTCACATTTTTTCCATTTATTTAGTCTTTTTTGCTCAGTGTTCCCACAGGATTTGGAGAGACTATGGTGGGGGGGTCCGGGGCCCGAGAGGGTCCGGTAAAGTAAATTACATGTGTCCAATTACTTTTAATGGACACATGTAATATGTTTTATACTTTCTGTGAATATAACCCAATTAATCTTATTTCCATCCTGTATAGACACCTTATTTTGAAAAGCAAACATGTGTATCCACTGAGAGAAACATCAGCCTCTGCAGCTGAAGGGAGGAGAGATGTGAATCCACTGAGAGAAACATCAGCCTCTGCAGCTGAAGGGAGGAGAGATGTGACATCCAGTCAGTTTTACTCTCTCCATTGTTGAAAATCCTTTCTGACCCACTGCTGTGTTGACTGGAAGGAAGAGGTACACCTCCATGAGGGGCACCAAGTTCTTAAATTGTATGTTATAAAAAAATGGAAATACTGCATCATAAACTCTTGATGTTCTGCATACCTTACTGCAAGATACTCGGCTCCCTCATCTGTACTGCTGCTCGTCCCTGGGCAAACATCTTGTACTGGTTGTTCTCTGATATAACCTCATTACCCTGAATGCCAGCGTTTCCCTATAGCTCCTCATAGAAGGTAGCCATCTAGAGCACTTTACCTGAACCTCTTCCTGGCAACTGGGTCAGTGCGATTGCATACTGGCCTGGATTACAGGTCCAGGGCCCTAAACTTGCCAATTGCGCCCCCTTGCGGCAGAACTCCAGCTGTTCCTCTAAGTGGTGGAAGATCAAATCTGTTTAGACTTGCATGTCTGCTTTCTTCGGGATCTCATGGCAGGTGAAACAAAACATTGTGTCCTTCTCGTGGTCATTGCGGACAAGAAAACTTTTTGGACCAACTCTGTAGGAATTTTCTTTGACCTTCCGCTGCATATTGCGGCACTGGTGTTTCATCATCTGTTTGTTTCCACTTCGTTTTATTGCTTGTTTTGAGATCACTTCTGCCACAGACAGAAATACAGCCTATGATTGGTTGACAGACTCAAGGCATTATGGATGGCTCACAACAACTACAGTTTTCAACAGGACTCTTGTAGAAGTGGACGTAGTCATCATGTGGACTGCCGTTTTGAAGCCTCGAGTTTGGCCGATAGGGCGCCACCATGTTGAGTTTTTGCAACCAGCGGCACCGGATATGACCATATTTGGACGAGATGGAGAAGCAAACGGCCGTGTGCGGAGCAAGCTTGCTTAGCTAGGTGCATCTGTAATTCATGTTAACTGTAATTTTAACAGGGCTGATAACTTTGTCTAACAAACAACAGGCTTAAAACCAAATGTACTCACCAGAGAATGTGAACAGCCTAATAAGCTGTTCCAGCAGCGCTGGGTAAATTTACACAGTGCCATGGGTCACTCTAGCCTGACTGACAGGTCGGTCGGCTTTATGGTTTATTTTAAAATAATTGGGACCATAATTTACTAAATGAACATCATGCTGTATTGAAGAAGACATGAAACTAGCGACTGAGACCATAAACTCATCAGTAAAGTGTTTACTGAGGTAATTATCCAGCTGAGAAGTAGGATCATTTTACCATTATTTCTAATGCAGTCGGACTTCTTTTTCCAATCAGAAGTGTCGTCCCCATCTGGCCGTTCAATAGAATGCAGTTTTAAGGGACTTCCACGTTCCCATCAAATTGCTGACGGGAAGCTTCCCGCTTGGCAACACCTGTCCCGAAAGAAAGTTCTTACCTATATTGTAAGTGACCTCAAGCACAAAGGAGTACTGGACCTCTGGCTTCTAATTGTAATGACTAACAGGCAGAGAATTCTAGGAACTTACAAACCAAGGAGCCACAATCAAAATAATGATACAATGAGAACAATTTACCACACGCTGTAGTCACACATGTTCCATGTACACAGGATTCTTGGGATGACCTGCTAACCTGCAGTCTCATGTGGTAGGCAAAGATTAGCCACAGAACATTCAGTGACTTTAGACTTTGTCTGCACTGAACACACAAGCCCTTTCTTATCATGAAAAGCCTCATGGACTCTTCCAAGTAACCAGGAGCCTCGTGGTGGCACTAGGATCCATTATGACTACATATCTCCAGGCTATAGATTTCTCCTTTTTTGGTTCCTTTTTTGCCTCCAAGACAAGATAAAGCTGTCTTACATTTCTTGTGCTTTGTATTTACTTGAACGTTCCTGAAATGTTGACCCTTAGTCTTTGGGCCTGTGAAAGCTGAGAGAAGTAGAGAAACACTGTCATCATATCTGTAGCCTACACTAGAAGAGTGGCTTGTCTTCAGTAATTTATGTTTGTACAGAAAATACAATGTTTTCTGATAGATCTCTGGTAGACACTGATGTGTCGTTAAACTCTCAATGTCTCCCAGTGGTTCTATTGTTGGAAGAGGGGATGGAAACTGAGCCCTGTCGGGGTTCAGTAAGATAGCTATAGACTTGGGAGGAATAAACAGGGAGGCCTTTCAACTCAATTCTTTTAGTAAACCAGTTGAAAAAGTCACAATCAAGTCCAATGCAAGAGGAAACATTTCTGTTGCTACTATTTTGTGAACAATATTTGCTTAGGACTGAAGTAAAAACTGGTTTGTCACTTTACTGAATATCCTGCCCAGTCTTCTGAAAGGTGACCATGATGTGTGTCGTTTTGTTTGTCTTCAGGAAAACCTGAGCTGAGAGGCTACAATCTTTCTCCTCTGTCAACGGATGAAGTCAAAGCTATTAACAGCCTTCTAAAGAGATGACATGGACTCTGCAAAGTGCTGAATATTTCTGAGGACATAAGGACAAAGAAAACACGTTGACTAGATGCCAAAGAGCCTCACCTGCGAGTCTCGGCTGGGCCAATGGTACCATAACATGCTAACCTCTGGATGCTCTGATATTTTTACTAAATTACCCGCCTGGATAGTCGACATCTTTATAACCTTTAGGATGTTTTTTTAAATTCTTTCAAATAATGTAACTGAAAAACTACAGTTCATTGCAACTTGGGTTTTATTTTCGCAGCTCCATCAGGCCATCAGCTTAAACAGTTATGAGAGCATTGTATTCACCAAAACTAGCCAACATCTCAGAATTTCACAGGAAAACATGCACAGTAGGTAAAGCAGGTTAAAGAAGAACCTTGGCTTTACTTTTGTTTTCTCTTCCAAGTACGTTTGTCTGTTGGTAACCTTTTGGCTTCGACTGTCTGATTGGCTGGTTCCTGCACCATTGCACCTGTTTCAGTGATGTCACCATGTTCCCTGATTTCAGGAGTTAATTTTGATGTGTATTATATAACTAGTAGAACAGAGGGGCCAGAGCTGTGAAGATAAAACCCAAGTTGAAATAAACTGTGTGTGTTTATAGTGCAGTGTTGAAAAAAATATAAAGGCCCACTGCTCTGTGGGATTGGAAAGGGGGGATTGCTTGACACGATGTATTGTATAGTTGAGTGGGAATTTAGCCTGTGTAGTTGGTGAATGGCCACAAGGTGGCAGTGCAGTACAAAATGCACAGCAGAAGGACAAAGCCTTGATTCACTCACAGCCTCCGCAGGCTCACAACTCCTGGCATTAATGCTGCTCTGATTATAATAGGTCATCTAAGACACAACAGAATTGGTTTTGTAAGTTAAACACAATCCTTAAACTTTACAGTAGTCCACTGTGTTTACCAGTGCAACAATGGGGAAATGTAAATGTGTGCATATTGTTTGTAACTTGTTTTGGTCAAGTTTTTGTCCTTTATTTACCACCATGTCTATAAATGCATCTAAGATACTTATTATTTTGGATGATTTGTATTGTTTACGGGGTGGCTGTGGCTCAGGAGTTAGGCGGTTCAATCCCCGGCTCCCCCAGGCTGCATGTCGAAGTGTCCTTGGGCAAGATACTGAACCCTGAATTGCCCCTGGTGGCTGTTCCGCCAGTGTATGAATGTGTGTGAATGTTAGTTTCTGTTTGAGCACTTCAGTGAATGAATGTGAGTGAATAGTGAACGCAGATGTAGTGTAAAAGCGCTTTGAGTGGTTGAAAAGACTAGAAAGACGCTATACAAATATGGAGCATTTACATATTGTTTGTGCAGTGAGCATGTGTTACTTTTGTTGTCTCTGTTTTGTTTTTACTTTGAATGAGACATACCATACATCCTTAGTCACAATCTGAGTGATCCACAAGCCATGCAGCATGAGAAGACATGAATAGCCTCTGGCAACCTCTGGGGAGAAAGGGAGAGACAACAGTCACACAGTAGGTGTGATTGTTTAATAGGTTCACTCTCCTCAGACTTAGTTTGCGTGCCACTACTCACAGACCTGGAACCAACTTTGAGTGATGAATTTATGAGTCAAAGGATGGGAACCTGCTGATTATCTCAAATGTTAGACAATAATATCAAACAACACATGCAGCAGTGCTATGTTAAGAAAGTGACACATTGACAGCATGTGTGTTCTACCTGTGAAACTACAAATCAAGACATCCTAAACTGGTGATTAATTATACAGTGATATTGGTTTCCTTCACTAGACTACAAGAGCAAGATGATTCAGGCCCAACAGGAATGAAAATAAATCCATAAAATATGTGTTATAATAATAGTGGGAGTAATAGTGTAGAGTGGAGATGTATTAAAGGCTAAATCTTTTACTCTAATTGTGCTTTAGCAGTATTCACATATTATCAGAGTCTGAAAGCCAGACAGTAGTATGTGTGAGAGAAAGATTGCTGAAACAGTTTATAAACTGTTTATAAACTGTTTATAAAAGTAAAAACTCTAAACCTGCATGGGCAGGTTTTGAGCTTTCCTTGGCATTTTAGCAGTGTGTGGGGCTGTGGTTCCTTTCTGCTTGTTTTAATGGCTTGCTGAAGAAAATATCTCAATTGGCTGTAATTCCCATGCCATCCCAATCTGCAGAGCTGGAGTAATGATTTACTGTAACTGGATGCTTATGAGGGCAGAAACCTCAGAATATGCACTGTTGGAAACCTGCAGAGGTAAATATAAAGTCAGATTTGTGGAAATAAGTAGAGGGTCCAAATGTGTGGGTCAGGGATACTTATTTTGATAGACTTGGCTGAGAGACGTGTTTGTTAACTTGAGTGGAGAAGACTCTAGTGCAATAATAATAGCTTTATTTGTATAGTGTTTTTCAATACAGCGAGCAAAGCGCTTTGCAACAATCAATGTAAAACATAAACAAGTAAATAAAAGAGAAAATACAAATAGGCCTCACACAGTGGTTTAGAACAATATAAAAACATACATAAGTCGAAATAAAATAAAAGATAAAAATTCAGATTTCCAGCAGCAGCATAATGTTGCTTGAAACTTGGGTGGCAAGCTAGTCAATAAAGCTAGACAGCAACCGATGCAAGAGCATACATACAGTGACGTTACTGATGACCGGGTGTGTTATCTAGTAAGTTTTCCTACATCAGCTCGAGTGACTAAAACATTAATATCACCGATAATTACAAGCCACCAGATCTCACTTTGTTCACTCAGCAAATTTTCTTCGTCTAATATGTTCAGAGTATTGAAGACCACATTTACTTGGCACTGTTGGGATCAGGTTGGGATCCTTTATTTGCCATCAGAGCAGCCCAGATTATGTTGAGATGGATTCAGATGTAGCAGACTGGTCAACTAAACATTCACTCTGTGAGTCATTTTAAAGAACCAAAAGATGCGGGGCTTTTGAGAAAACATTAGCAGGAAACCAAACAGTTGCTTATGTACATATCTAGCAGTTACAGAGCAATATTATCAATTTGGAATCGTGTTTCTGGCACAGAGGGGTAAGACAAAAATTCACTCTCTTTTAGCTCTGGTTTTTTCTCTACCAACTCCTGAGAAAAATAGAATTGATTGATTGATTGATAGATTTACTCCACTATTTTCACCAGCTAGTCCATAACTGCATCTGCCTGCTCTTTGGTGCTGAGCAGTCAGTGTACAATGGCTTTTTTCCAGAAAACACCTCAACACTTATGGCATTCTACTATACAGATACTTTTTAGCCTGAGGCTAGATGCAGTTTCAAGTTAGACAGTTCATCCACAGTTCCACCATCTCCTGGGGAGGGCAGGATTATAGGATATAAGGAAATAAGAGATTTTTCTTGTCTCTATCTTTGGTTTATCGCCTACTACCAAAAATCCTCTTCAGACAAGAAGAAATGACTGTTTTGCTCTCAAGAGGCCTTATACAGTATAAATGACTCAATATATTGTATCGTCATGTAATGTTTCCAGTGCTCACACACAGACGTATTGAGGAGAGGCTCTTCAGCTCTCTTTTGGGAAAAACAAGCATCTCTTTGATGTCTTTATAAGGTTTAGGTCAGTATCGTGATCACAATGAGTGTAGCCCGACACTCACAAACGACTTCATTGGGGGGTTGGAAAAACCTCGTCAGGGACTCTGCAGATCTGCAGACTATCTTCTCCTTTTTCTGACAGTAAAAATGTCAATTTGGTGACTTGCCAGACTAGACAAGAACTTCTTCTCACAAGACTGAACACACAATCTTTCTTCTCACCCCCTGATGTGCCTTGAGATATGGTTTGCCAGATGCCCACCACCATAAAAGATGAAAAGTTATTAATTCACAGAATTAACCTCCTGTTTGCACTGTGACAACACTGCCATCAGCTGACCAAAGGACAGAGACTTCTGCAACCATCACCATTATGGTTCTGTGTAATACTGTAGCTATTGTTGTGATTTATGTAGAGCAAAACGTTGTTGTTTAACACTTAGTAGGGTTAAAATGTATGTTTGACAGCGTAGTTAAGAGTCTCAGGTAAACTGGCTGAATGATCTGCTGAAATATCTGTCAGTTAAACGCTTTGAATGTTGTTATTACTATGCTATTTTCATATTTTGAATTACATTGTATGACCATAATGATGTTAGAGTTGTGATTTTGTGCCTACAATTTAAATTAAAACCACCAGTCAGGAAACTAGAGAAGACAACGTTGGTTCCACACCCTTAGACAAAGGAGTATAGTTTTCAGCGTGAAAACTATACTCCTAACAACTAGTTAGTTGTAGAGCTTTACAGTCAACCCTCTTTCGGATATTTGTTTTTGTTATTTTTCTTAGACATTTTTCTTTCAGTTTTTGTGCAAAATTTAACTATTTTCTCAGCAAGCGAGTTTCATTTCATTTGTTTTTAAGCTAAAGAGGTTGGGTCAGATATACACTGCTCAAAAACATAAAGGGAACACTTAAACAACACAATGTAACTCCAAGTCAATCACACTCCTGTGAAATCAAACTGTCCACTTAGGAAGCAACACTGATTGACAATCAATTTCACATGCTGTTGTGCAAATGGAATAGACAACAGGTGGAAACTATAGGCAATTAGCAAGACACCCCCAATAAAGGAGTGGTTCTGCAGGTGGTGACCACAGACCACTTCTCAGTTCCTGTGCTTCCTGGCTGATGTTTTGGTCACTTTTGAATGCTGGCGGTGCTTTCACTCTAGTGGTAGCATGAGACGGAGTCTACAACCCACACAAGTGGCTCAGGTAGTGCAGCTCATCCAGGATGGCACATCAATGCGAGCTGTGGCAAGAAGGTTTGCTGTGTCTGTCAGCGTAGCGTCCAGAGCACGGAGGCGCTACCAGGAGACAGGCCAGTACATCAGGAGACGTGGAGGAGGCCGTAGGAGGGCAACAACCCAGCAGCAGGACCGCTACCTCCGCCTTTGTGCAAGGAGGAGCAGGAGGAGCACTGCCAGAGCCCTGCAAAATGACCTCCAGCAGGC
>NC_060167.1:36268627-36273664 GCF_021292245.1 Micropterus dolomieu
CCTCCTAATGCAACACAATGCTAGACCTCATGTGGCTGGAGTGCGTCAGCAGTTCCTGCAAGAGGAAGGCATTGATGCTATGGACCGGCCCGCCCGTTCCCCAGACCTGAATCCAATTGAGCACATCTGGGACATCATGTCTCGCTCCACCCACCAACGCCACGTTGCACCACAGACTGTCCAGGAGTTGGCGGATGCTTTAGTCCAGGTCTGGGAGGAGGTCCCTCAGGAGACCATCCGCCACCTCATCAGGAGCACGCCCAGGCGTTGTAGGGAGGTCATACAGGCACGTAGAGGCCACACACACTACTGAGCCTCATTTTGACTTGTTTTAAGGACATTACATCACAGTTGGATCGGCCTGTAGTGTGGTTTTCCACTTTGATTTTGAGTGTGACTCCAAATCCAGACCTCCATGGGTTGATAAATTTGATTTTCATTGATAATTGTTTTGTGATTTTGTTGTCAGCACATTCAACTATGTAAAGAAAGGAGTATTTAATGAGATTATTTCATTCAGATCTAGGATGTGTTATTTTAGTGTTCCCTTTATTTTTTTGAGCAGTGTATTTTATTCAACAAGCCAACTTGTAACCCTTGAACAGCTTGTTTTCCCAACATAAATGGAGCTGTACCAGTTGCTGTGTCTGTGAAAGGTGCTATATGCTGTGGTGGCAGACGGTAAGTGTCCAGGTTTCCCCTCTTTTGTATGTAATTCTGTTTTTTTTCTTTTTTTTTTTTCTCTGTACTCCGCCTGCCTGCCTGTGTCTCCTCCCCCGTGTTCTCTCTCTCTCTCTCTCTCTCTCTCTCTCTCTCCGCCTCTCTCTCTCTCCGCCTCTCTCTCCGCTCCTGAGCCCAGCCAACAACCCGCACCTCGTCTGCCTGCTACACCTGCCAGCAATCAACTCCATCTCTGCCAGTACTTCTACCCCGGTTCTCCAGTCAACCCCTGCTTGATCGTCGTCGCTCCTTACCCGGTGCCACCTCAACATTCAAACTCACACGTATCTTTGCGTCCTTTCTATTTCCCTGTACTTTGTCTCTGCTGTGTCTGACCCTGTTTTTCTGTCTGTCTCTCCCCAGGTTCACTCACCCTCGTCTCCGGTCAGTCATCTGCTCACTTGCCCCTTTCCCTCGGACTACCCCCACGGCGTCCTCCCAGTTCTCCTGTGCCTCCTGGCTTCTCCGGCCCCAGTGTCCCCCGGCTCTCTGGTCTCTGTCTCCTCGGTTCCCTTTGCCTGCGTTTCCCCAGCATCCACCTCACCCTCAACTCCAGTCCTTCAACCCCTTTTTTTTCCCCAATAAAACCTGCCTACCTGAGCGCTGCATTTGGGTCCTCTCTGTCCCCACACCACCGTAACACTATATAAATAAAGTTTACTTACTTACCGTACCTGAGCCACTGCTTTGAAGTAACACTCTGAAAGAATGATGCTCTGTGTTCCAATGTACAAAGGGTACAACAGAAGAAATACTGATCCTGCATTTTTCTGAGAACTGTGCCTACTCAGCGTTGGCACAGACCTTTGCTATTGGCCCTGCAACAAGACTGCTAGACCGGCTAGGATACCTCAACGACTGGGTGACCCACTGGTCTTGAGGGAGCGTAATGCACCTCACACTGCACAGCAGCCTGCACCCAACCCCAGAAACCAGCAGAAGACAAGGTCAATATATCAAAACAATTAAATTCCTTCTAAAGAGACTGATCAAATTAATAATCTAGATTTAATGAATTAGGTTTAATTTCCCTATTGTTAAATAAGTTAGTGCCCCGATGAGGAGAGACAACTTTTATGAGGAACACTCAAAATGTCACCAAGGAAATTGGTTTTGTGCTGGTGCAAAACTCACAAGAGAAAAAGCAACTAGCTTGGTGAAGAAAGTCGACAGCCAGATAAGAGCTGGCGGAGACCAAAAGAGAGCTAAACAGAGCCATGCTCTAAACTAACTCGAAGTTTAGCATGCTAGCCTAGAAACACTGAAAACCAGCCAAGCTCTGTCAAAAAAAACATCCTCAAAGCTGTCTTATCTACACATAGGTGTGTATTAAACATGTAGAAATGGAAAACTAGATATTGAGGCTTAAAGGTTCAGAATGTAATATTTATGTGGATCTACTGACAGAAATGCTATATAATATACTATATGTTTCAGGGCTCAAGTTTCAGTTGCTTGTCAACTATTTGCCACCTAGCTGGGTGCACAAGCTACCTTATTTATTTAAAATACAGAAGAAAGTAGCTAATGCAGTGTTAACTTTGTGAGAGATTGAGAGGACCGGGCACGTGGTGAGAACTTGTTCCTGAGTTACAATTTTGCTTGTGATAAACAATGATGAGACAGGCCAAAAAAAGCTATGTAGCTAATGTGTAAGTTAAGTTACATCAACCTTTGCTAATGTCAGCTGCATGTAGCTCTATTAAAGCTACGTGCTGCGGTACCGCTCCCTCATTTGGGTGAGAGAGCTAGCCAAGAGATGTGACAGCAGAGAGTGGAGACGTAACGTGCCTCCAATTTAAAAATATTTTTTTACATGTTAAATAGGTTGCTCTGAATGGCCATAGGCACATAGCAAGTTACTTTGAATACACAGTTGAAAACAAATATGAAAGATCAAATATGGGAGACAAGAGTCAGACAGAAAACCTAATGCTTGCACAAAAATTGTATTGTGTTAGGTGGATTGTAAAATAAAGAAAAGAAGTGTTGAATATAGATGGTTAAGTTGATTTCAGCTCTTAGTGTTTGTATATGAGTTGTATGTTTTTATGGGAATGTGGATTTTTCAGATCAATTTGAAAAAAGTGCCTTTGATTTGCATGTTCCACATTTTATCGTGTTTCATGTAGTATGGGGGCCTGGTCCTGATCTTGACTTGGTCTCGCCCTCCCTTGGTCTTGGTCTTGTCTTGGCCTTGGTACATTCTGGTCTTGATCATGACTTGCGCTCTGATTAGTCTTGACTACAACACTACTGTTAAGCTGATGATACACAGAGCAACTTTTAGAGCAATCGTGCAGGGCAACGTTATCGTCAATGGTAATGAGTAAAGATTACTACCGTAATCCCCTTCTCCCACCACTCAGCCACAAACCCGTTCATAGTCAACATAGTCGGACTTGCCACTAGCAAGATTGCCCAGCAACATGGCTCAAAAAATTGCCCCGTGTATCATCATATCCTCTGCCATTCATCAACTCTGCTTTTGATCCACTTCAGGGAGCAACAGTTTACTCCAAACTGGTTCTCAGGAACGCCATCTGGTCCATCTGGTTTGAATCAAGAAAGGGGTACGTTGGAAGGCAGCTTTAAACATGCCTCTAGAACACAGCAGAGGATATTTGAACCTAAAGTGCAGACTGAGAACACAGAGTCAGGAACGAGGGTATTAACAGGGTTTATTGTCCAACAATGAATGGTGCCAAGAAAGAACTGTGTCTGGGGATCAAGGTGGCAGGGGGGTCCAAATGGGGTTTTAGACCACATGAGAGGGGGGAAGAGGCCAATCCCAGGTCAAGGGGCAGAGCGATCCAATCCAACAATCTAAAGTCCAAGTGTCCTGGGAAACGATGTGCTTAGGGATTTTCTAAATTGTTAAATTTTTATGTACATTAAAGATTTTCTCATTTTCACCCAAACCTGTCTAATCATATCTAACATGTTCACCAGGTACATCAGAGATCATATCATTTTTTGGTCTGGTCTAATGCGATCCCTCTTGTCAGTTTAGTGTGGAGGTTGAAGTTTAGAAATTGGGGTAAGGCCAGTTCTCTCCCAGCATTTGGCTCCAGAACAAAGGTCCATCCCTGCACCTTTTTCTCCAGTGGGGCGGATTAATGACACTGGGAATGGGAAGTTTCTTGCTGTCAAACTGACATTAGGAATTGGAGACATTTATTGGAGGGAACTGATCAACCTTTTGTGGTGTCGACTGACCATAAAAATCGAACGTCCTCTCGCCAAGTAACTTTACTCTTACTTACAGACCATGTTCTACAAATGGCAAACCTGATGATCTCTTCCACCAACACTTCTCTAAAAAGCTTCCCAGCCTGCTTTGTGGCAGCAATCCTGGGAGATCAAATCTGTGGTGAGAGAGGCCTAGCAACACCAACTGCACCCAGGTAATGGTCCAAGTTCCACAAACCGTTTATTTGTCCCTGGCTCTGCTTGTTCTCAGGTTCTCCAGGGGATGCATATCGCTCACTTTGCCTGTCAACCTAGGATCAACTGCCCACTGTCCCTTCTCAAACGGCACCTCTGTCGTTGCTCATGGTAAATCCTCTCACTGTCCACCTGCTGCTCTGCTACGTCCTCTACCTGTCCCTGCAGTTAACACTACTATTGTCACTCTTGTTGACTGTTTTTCCAAAGCACTACAGATCTTCTTAATGTTTTCATCTCCCTGGTATCCCTTTAGACATTGTATCAAACCAGGGGCCCCAATTCATTTCTCAGGTTTGGAAAACCTTCTGTCAGGCTCTCGGTACCTCAGTAAGCCTTTCGTTTTATATTTAGCTGACGCTTTTATCCAAAGCGACTTACAATAGCTATATATGTCAGAGGTCACACGCCTCTGGAGAAACTAGGGGTCTTGCTCAGGGACACATTAGTGGATGTGTTACAGTGGGGAGTAGAACCCGGGTCTCCAACACCAAAGGCATGCGTCTTATCCACATGATTTTTGCCTGACATTGTGTTTGCCTATGCCTCAAGATTTTTCCCTGCGGGAGATTTCAGCCTGCGCCATTTAGAGTTTTACCGGCTCTCTGTTGCCTGCCCAACACTTATCTTGATCCCAGTGAAACTCTTGATAGCGCCCTGCTCATTCCATTTGCTTGGATCTCTGTGGAACTCTGATCAAGAGATCCCACTTGCACATTCTGACACTAAAGCTGATGCTACATGGTACGGCTCAGGAGGTACAGCGGTTTGCTCGTTAATCGGAAATTCGGCGGTTCAATCCCGGCTCCCCCAGGCTGCATGTCGAAGTGTCCTTGGGCAAGATACTGAACCCTGAATTGCCCCTGGTGG
>NC_060167.1:36273684-36289121 GCF_021292245.1 Micropterus dolomieu
CCACTGTCCCTTCTCAAACGGCACCTCTGTCGTTGCTCATGGTAAATCCTCTCACTGTCCACCTGCTGCTCTGCTACGTCCTCTACCTGTCCCTGCAGGTAACACTACTATTGTCACTCTTGTTGACTGTTTTTCCAAAGCACTACAGATCTTCTTAATGTTTTCATCTCCCTGGTATCCCTTTAGACATTGTATCAAACCAGGGGCCCCAATTCATTTCTCAGGTTTGGAAAACCTTCTGTCAGGCTCTCGGTACCTCAGTAAGCCTTTCGTTTTATATTTAGCTGACGCTTTTATCCAAAGCGACTTACAATAGCTATATATGTCAGAGGTCACACGCCTCTGGAGAAACTAGGGGTCTTGCTCAGGGACACATTAGTGGATGTGTTACAGTGGGGAGTAGAACCCGGGTCTCCAACACCAAAGGCATGCGTCTTATCCACTGCCCCGTCACCACCCCATCCCTTTTGTTTTCACTCAGAGACCAACACTCAAACAGACAGGGCTAACCAAGATCTTGAGGCAGCAATTTGGTGTGCAACCGCCACCAGTTCCCTGACCAATGCAGCCACAGGCTTTTCCTCATTTGAAGCTTCTTCGGGTTATCGGGTATTCAAGACTGTAACTACCACAGCTCCTCACTCATTTTTTTGCCAGATTGTTCAGTCGCCAACTTGGTCCTTACCCTACAGCCAAACTCAAGTAGTACTAGTACTTTTGTTCCTGGTGTTGCTTGATTTTTGCCTGACATTGTGTTTGCCTATGCCTCAAGATTTTTCCCTGCGGGAGATTTCAGCCTGCGCCATTTAGAGTTTTACCGGCTCTCTGTTGCCTGCCCAACACTTATCTTGATCCCAGTGAAACTCTTGATAGCGCCCTGCTCATTCCATTTGCTTGGATCTCTGTGGAACTCTGATCAAGAGATCCCACTTGCACATTCTGACACTAAAGCTGATGCTACATGGTACGGCTCAGGAGGTACAGCGGTTTGCTCGTTAATCGGAAATTCGGCGGTTCAATCCCGGCTCCCCCAGGCTGCATGTCGAAGTGTCCTTGGGCAAGATACTGAACCCTGAATTGCCCCTGGTGGCTGTTCCGCCAGTGTATGAATGTGTATGAATGTTAGTTTCTGTTTGAGCACTCAGTGTGTGAATGGTGAATGCAGATGTAGTGTAAAAGCGCTTTGAGTGCTCGAAAAGACTAAAAAGGCGCTATACAAATACGGAGCAACTTTTAGAGCAACGGTGCTGGGCAATGTTTCCGTCAATGGTAATGAGTAAAGATTACTACCATAATCCCCTTCCCCCATGACTCCGCCACCCTCCCCGCACCACCACTATCTGTTCAAAACGTCGGACTTGCCACCAGCAAGATTGCCCAGCAACATTGCTCTAAAAGTTGCCCCGTGTATCATCAGCTTTAGAATACATCTGACTGTTTATCTTTTATATCCTTTGTCAGCTTTAAGTACCAGCTTTCACTACGTTTTCAATATAGCAGTGATTGCAAACACAACTTCGTCAGTACTGAAAAACGATTGAGATTCAGTTCCCAGCAGGAAGGAACAGTGCAGTTTATCTGAAGAACACTACATTTGTTTGTATTGGAATTTCTGGGACAATACTGACAACAAACACTCTCACATTCATTATACCTTAAAAAGCATCCCTCATACCAAGTGTTATCAGATAAAATGATAATGAAAAAACTAGTACTCAAGGATTCTCAAATTGATTGCATTTTATCCAGATCTGACAATGACATTTTGCCATGTGTCTTAACATGTTATTATGTTTAAGATGGTCCCTTAGAAAATAACAGGAACAACCACAAAGAGTACATTTTTGTCTTTTTTATTCACATAATGATTTAATCTACTGTTGTTACTCTTAACATTTCTGGTGTGTCATTACAAGCACTTGTGGGCAAAGTGGGTACTTGAGAATTTATGAGGAAAATTCTTGAATCAGTGTTGCTGGCATCAGTCACACAATTGTCACTAACAGAAAATGAGAATGAACTGCCTGATGTTTGTTCAAGGCACAATCCTCTGCCATGCTGAACATAACTGCAAACCACTCGCCATACAGAATGCTGATATTGAACAATTCTGCATAGTCGTGGATTATGTTACCGTGTCCAATATCAACAACATCTGTGGATGGCAACCACGATATGGCTACAGTTTTGTTTATGACAAATAAACCGTGATTAAGGTTAGGCAACTAAAAACTTAAGTTAAGGTTAGGGAAAGATTGTGGGTACACTTAAAAACCAAAGTGGACTGTGACAGGACACAAACTCTGGTCTGCTGCAAGAAAATCAGATGCACTACACGCCCATTTACCACCCAATCAGGACAAATATAGGCTAAAGCTAGCCTAATTCATAGGCTCCTGATACAAATTCAGTATACTCTAAATGTAAATGGACTCTGGAGTCTGGCCTGAAATGAAGAGATTCTTTACCATTCTTTCAGTCCCATAAAAACAGTAACAATTTAACTGTAAATATGCTTACATAAAGCCAGGTGTATCAGAATACTTTAAATATAAAGCAAGGAATCCATGTCTTCCTTTTGGCAGAATGAAACTGAATAATGGATGGCGCTTTTCTGGAGAAACTTTTAATAAGCAGAGATGCCTGACTTACAACAAACTGCTAGATTTAGATTTTTAACATCTTTCCTGTGCAGATGGTTGATTAATTGTGAATTTAGTTGGTGACCCAATCAATCAATCAATCCAAAGAATAAACAGATCATAAATAAGGTGTACCATACACTGGCTGTATTACTTGACTGCGTTCTTTACCACAGAGGACTGTTAGCATGATTACATATACAATTTTATATACAACATGTTATTATATACCTTTATCGTGCATATAGGTATTGTTTGAAAATATAATTTATTAATTGAAACACATTTTAATATACACAAGGCTTTGAACTGGATTAATTCATCCACTGAAATGTTGTGCATCATAATAATCAAAATAATAAATTGAATGTTTCAGTGACTTCACTGAATTTTTTTAATTATTCTGAGTTACTGCTTGCGAGCATACGCTAATGTAGAGAGGCAGGTTTAATGCTGTGCCTGTGGAGAAAGGAGGTGGTGGTGGAGGAGTCAGATGGCAGCAGCTCTTGAAATGGCCTCCACATCACACAACATGCACATGTGTAAGCAACATGCTCCACCAAAGCATTTCATGGTCGACACAAACTGGCCTTGTAAACCATCCTCAGTTGTGACAGGATAATGAAAAACATACTCCACACCTGCAGAACAGACACAGGCAGTGCTGGGGTTGCACGCACTCCATTAGCATCCCTGCTGGTACCCCTCGCTTTCAGTTATTGTCCAAGCAGCTTTGTGGTTATTCATCAATCAGTCTGATGAGAAGGCACTGAGCCATCTACAGAAAAGTAGATATTCATGCTACTTTTCCAAATAAAGGGATGCATTATGCAAAGACGTATGCCCACCTTTCGGATTATGAGCATGTCACTTATATGTTCATTTCATAGCAGGCCCACTGCTCACAGTTGCTGTCCTCTTGTCTATTTCAGACGCTGCTATGGGGTGGCCTCATCTGCCTGCAAGGAAAAACAAATACACAGAGACGCTTGAGGCCACATCTAATTAGGTGTTCAAAACAGGGACCACCTTGCCTCAATGGCTTTTCCTCCAATACTTAATAAATAAATATTTTCTATATTGAAACAACTTGAAATTAAGTGTATTTATGCATGTATAGTTAGCTACTAACCAAAGGGGAGAAGAAAGGCCAAGTTGAAATCTTTCTCCAATTTTGAAAGCTTGTATATTTTGTTTAAAAGACCAGTGTGTAAGATTTAGTGGTGAGGTTACAGACTGCCACCAACTGATAACCCTTCATCTAACCCTTCCTTTACAAGTGTGTTGGAGAACCTATAGCGGTCACTACACTTGAGCCAGTGTTTGGTTTGTCCATTCTGGGCTACTGTAGAAACATGGCGGGCACAACACAACAGTCCTTATTTTTAGGTGATCATACAACAATAAAAACATGGATCATAGAGAGCCTTAGTCCCTCCCCTTCCGGTGGACCACCATGGGACCTTATTTCGGGAAAATATTGTACGGTAGTCAATGGCAGGAGACAACAAATATTTTGATCCCGTTTGAATTTTGCCCTGAATTACACATATGATCTTTGTCAAAGATACATTTTAAATTAAAGAAGGTCGCAGTTTAATGTAAAACTGTTGAGATATAAGACTGTGAAAATACGTAATTACAAAGACCACAAACCCAAAAGTCGCGTATGTGACGTAACTTTCTCTGTCAATGACTGAAGCTAACATTACTGAAGTTAACCTCAAAACACTTACATGAGAGGATGATGCGATAAAAGAGCCAGGAGTCGTTGGATTAAACACATCAGGTGAGATATATTTCTGCGTGGAACATAGCTACATTATCTAGCTAGTATCAAGAAAGCAATGAACATTAGCTAGCTTTACCGCGCTAACATGTTGGTGACGTATATTGTGCGAGACGAGAGATGTAGTTCATTGAGCGGTTTCACACAAAAACAACATGTAACTTTACTGTTATACAACAAATTGCGACTTTCTTGACTTGCAAAATTCTATTTTAAATTGACCAACATCATATGTGTAATTCAGGGTTCAATTCTAACGGGATAAAAATATAAGTTGTCTCTCGCCATTGACTACCGTACATAATTTTTCCAGAATAAGGTCCCATGTGCCGGAAGTGGAAGTGAGTGACTTAGGCTCTCTATAGCCAATATTGCTAGTTCATTAAAAAGTACATTCTTGTGTTATTTATGACAAATCTCCACTTAACATTGCTTTTTATCTGCAGTGGTACACTTACCTGTCCATGCAGAAGCTGCTGCAGTCAGAGTCAGTCTGCTGTGTACAAACACATCGCTGGGCCACCGCGCCCCTGCTCCCACGCTCAGTCCCAGTGGAGCGCCTCTTCCGCACAGAACCCTGGTAACTGGACATACCATAAGGTACAGTGTACCTAAAGAAGACACACATAATGTGCACTGAGTGACCAGAGAGATACAGTAGGAACTGACTGACATTTCACTTGGACAGCCTTATAGGCTTATGCTGTTCATTTTTGACACTGCATCAGAGAGAAATTGATTGGACTTTAGAGATTTTTAGAGGGCTGTTAGTGGCAGAGTTATACAGGACTGCATTATACTGCTTTTAATATTTTGTCCTCCAGCGTTTGAATATAACTTGAGAACAGAACATAGGAAACACCTTTCAGAATAATGCAGTCCAGTACAACACCACCAGACAACAGACTTCAATAGTCTTCAAAAATGACCACATTTAACCACTCTAAAATAATATATAAAACAACTCTACATAAGCTTCACACGGGTATTTATATTTATAATAACTGTTGTTGGGTTGTATAGATTGTAAAGATGTAGTAAGCGAATCAACATTCCCTTGTACTTAAGGAAAAGGTTATTTGAACCCTAAATCCATGTTTATTCTTGATAATGCTAGTTAACTTTGACATGCCAGGTCAGGTCAGGCTGTCTCACTGTGATTTATATACATCCCTTTGGTACAGTATATTTTAATATTGCTGGGTATGTAAATTACAATAAAATTTCTTTGCATATTGAGAGCTGGCATTATTATCACTATAGACTAATAAAACCCTGCTGTGAACCGCTCACTCTGAGCACCTCACACTTTTGTACCATGCAGGCCGTGCAGGATGTGAAAATACCAGAACAAAACCAGTTTTTCTTTAATTTCAGACATGCAACTTGCGTGCTTTGCTGCTCTCACAGCACGTATCATCTAGTTCCATTTGTGTTTTGTGGATTCATCTTCGTCAAGCATCCCAGATTCTTTGCCTGCTCCCCTTTTTGGAATTGTTTGCCTTGAGTTGGACTGCTCACCTGTTTTTCTCCATAAGCTTGTTCAACTTTTTGTTTAATTATTAATAAACTCATAAAATAAACCTGCTCTGCCTGGTAATCTGTGTTTGGGTCCAAACCAAACCCCTGGTTTTCCTGTGTCTGCGCTTGGCTCATCATGACAGCACGTGATGAGCTCGTCACAACGACCCTGCCTTTTCTCCACATGGCATTCATATAATTACAGTCATTACAAGAAGGTATTAGAGTACATTTAACAGTTGCCTCATTACACTGATACAGTTCTGAACAGCTCTGTTTTGGCCTGTTGAAGGGTATGGTATGGCATCTCCTTCACTCATTTTCTTAATCCTTTGACACCTTTTGGAGGAGAATTGTGACTCGTTTGTACGAAAAAAGCACTTGCGGAGATCCTTACATTTCGTTCAAAATATACAAGATTTATTATGTCAAAAGAAAATCTCTGTGGTTGACTTTCAACTGAACCTATAAACTTAAAAGTAGGCTTTTCTGATAGTAATATGTCTACAATGCGGTCACTAATCTGATCTATACATGTCCTACTCTCTCATTCAAACAGAAGAAATTCCCAAGCTGTCACTCGTGCCCTTATTTTACCTGTAAATGACCCAGTGAAGAGGAGGAGGAGACGAGGTTACCATTTTCCCCAACATTAGTTTAATATTATTATATTAAAAAGTTTCCTTATTTAAAATCCAAAGTCTAAATTTCATCATCTCAAATTATAAGCATTTATTTGTGCCAGAAAAAAGATTCTCAGCTCAAGAGCCAACCACAGCCAACTCACACACTGCCTAGTTAACACTGACAGATTATCCAATCCTTTGACTGTGAGTACAGTGCTCTACCGACTGAGCCAACCAGTGACACTGACAACCACCCTGAAAAGGAGACCTATTATCTGTCTTATACTGGCTAAGATGCTTTACGGGGGGAAGATGAAAGTAAATTGGTAAAAAAAAGTTTGACATACTGCCACCTGCTTTACCGGAGGGGAATGTAGCAAACATGTCATATGCCCAGCGTTTTTTGTTTTTTTTCTTTAGAAAGGTTAGATTTACAGGAAAATATTTAAACGGGAGAACAGCAGGAAAGGCTGGTAAAATATGGGAGAATCCCGGGACAAACAGGAGAGTTGACAGGTATGGTGGAGAGAATGCTTGACCTCATCCACGAAAGGTTCTACTGGCCACAAATGCACACAAAGATGTCGAACATTTCGTTCTCAAAGCGCGTTGGTTTTGTTTTGATAGGCTAAGTCCTCAGCATGCTGCGCAGCTGCCGTTGTGAACGGAATCGCAGGTGGAAAAGTCCAGAAGACAAGTACATTTTATTCAATGTACCCTAAAACTAATGGAGAAAGTTACCGGAGCAGACATACAGGATGGGAGAGACGCGGGGCACGCTGATGTGTTTGCAACAGAGATAACTTACGTTAGGTCTGTGAGCTTGAAGAGAACTGAAGGAGGCAGATTCAATAAGTGAGTAATAAGTTAAATAAGGTGGAGAATGAAGTATAATTAAAACGGTGAACAGACTACTTCAAATAATAAACACGTAGGCCTACCCACTAACACCGATCCAACATTCCTGTTTACTTCTGTGTACTTCCACGCTTCACACGTTTAAATTGTTTGTATCAGTTCCATGCCGCTGGGGCTTTACTTATGTTAGTTTCTGCCACTGCGTGTGGGGGCCAATAACCGCGCTTTATCAGACAAAAGTCCAGTACTGTGTTTGGTTCTGCCCCCTGAGTTTAAGTTTGGCAGGCCTGTCTGGCATTTTGGATCATTTGGATCATCATTCATTTTGAATTCTGTTTTCCATCTCCTCGCAGACCTGCCAGAACTGACTTCGGATTGTGTTCCCTCAACCTGCTCAGAGCAGCCTGCTACTTTGCCTCATGCCCTGCTCCAGCTCACTCGGCTTTCCCCCCCGAAATCCCTCTGGATCAGTCTCCTCATGCTCCCGTGCTCTATCGTGCTCCAATCCCCGGCTCAGCAAAAAAAGTCAAATATAGAATTATAGCTCAGGCGAAAGGTGTTAAACAAACAGGTTAAAAGGGGAACAGGTGCTGAGCACGTATGGGCTGCATTATGCTGCTCATGTGGTGGACAGTGTCCCTCGTCCACAAGTAGATTTTCACATTTTGAGAAAGCTGAAGTGGAAAATTTTACAAATTTCAACTGATGCAAAGTCTAAGCAGGAGCTGTCAGTCTTCTGTGACCCATTAGCAATCAATATCTGCAATACATTCACATTCCAAGTGACAGCAGAGGAAAGACCTTCCGATTGCAGCTTGATTCATTCGCCATGGTATAACCCCTGGGTAAGGGGAGATAAATCTAGAAGGTAACACCCAGCCAGTCTGTCAGGACGCAGCGTCTTTGACCTCGTCGCACGGAGGTTCGCATTTTCAGAAGGTAAAAGGTGTACAGGTTTTGTTTTTAAGAGCAGATTATAAAAATGTTTAACGCTCTGCCTAATTTCATCATCTTTCCAGTGTTCTGCATGTGCTTGTGGGAGCAGAAAACAGATGCTGCACCGCTCTCTGCAGGCTGAAAACTAATCTGTTTTATGCTACAGATATAAATCAGTTGGCATCTTCCAGCAGGTGATGCAGCAGGTGATTAGTGTATGTTGTTTTCATTTTCATGCTAGAGATCAAAAATGTTGGGACTTGGAAATATCCAACCTGTGGCAAGTCAAGTGCAATATTTAGAGGTTTCACATTTGCAGATTGTGAAGCTGGTTTGAAACAAAAACAATTACAAGAACAACTATAAGAATGCTGAATGAGTGAATGAGGAAAGTAGTGGTCTTGCCTAGTCAGACCCACCTGAGGGTGTTGGTTTTGGTATAATAGAATAAATAACCTTTCCTGTTATCATGTTTCTTGTTTAAATTCCATGTTGGCAGCAGAATTATGTAAATCTAAATTAGTGCTATTCAGTAACAATCAAAACATCTCAGATGGCCAAAAGGTGCACCCCCTGCTGCCTGACGGACACGGTCAGCAATCTTCAGTGGAAAATAAATACCTGAGAGCTCAAAGTCTAGACCACTTTGGATTACTCTTTACAGTACTCTTTAACTCTTTACAGTTCCCAAAGTCACAGAAATTACTTACATAAGAGGAAATGCCTGGTTTGTTTTGCAGCTTAGTTTCTCAAAAAGCCTTTCATGGCTTAAAAAAATGGAGATTATTTCTTTAACTCAAAGCTTAGGGCTTTCTTTTCTCCATAGCGCTCATATTTGTGCCTCCAACGGTATACCTGTAGCCTTCTAATGATGATAGCTTTCCTGCACATACAATGTTCAAATAATAAAAGACTGAAGTTGAAAGTCTCAAATAGAAAGTCTATGATTAAAGTCTTTAGTAAGAGTTGTGACTACAGTAAGCATCTGAGACATGACACTATAAGCTTCAGTCAACTTTAAATGATATTGATGGAAGTACATGAATGCTACAGTGATGTCATTAGTACATAGTGTAAAGTCACTATAGAGGCATCATAGTAAGATAAAAATACTGCAGCCATATTAAATCTAAAATGACTTACTTAATAAATGGAGGAAACAGAGAATATTTGAATAGTGACTCTTACTCTGGTGTGTTGATCCAGATGATGTCCAGGTGGCAGTAATACACACACTCCTTGTCTTTGTATGTGTAACACGTGCATCTCTTTGCACGCCTTCTAGCCCCCGGTGGGTCACAGGCAGAGCAGGGCTTTGCTTCACCATGAGACACGACACCGGCTTGGTCATCCACACCACGGAGCAGGAATGTGCTCAACTTGAATGCTTCCACCTCCCTCCTGTTGCTCACATCTTTGCTCGATGAGGAAGCTGCAGGCATTTGCAGCAATTTGAGAAATGTTTCAGAACTTGCATTCAAATCCTTGGATTGAAATAGCATTACAAATGCAAACCCTCTCCGAAAATATTTCTGTAGGTACATGAGTCTCTGTGTTTGTGCCAATATGACTATACTTAATGATATTTTTACCTCTCATGGTATTCTTCTAATAGTCCCTATTCATAATATTGCTGGAAGAAGAGCATGCTATTTGAGAAGCATTTGAGAACTTCCTTTCACATCTTTGGCCTGGAAGATCATTACTAAAGGTAAACTTGACCTGGCTATACCCCTGTGGGTAAATGTGGTGTGTCTTTTTTAGTGCAAATTAAGATTATTAGAGGTAATCCAATCTCAGTGTAATCTCAATAACTGACTGCAATTTCTGGTACAAGCAAAAGTATTTTTCTGACTGGTAGACTAGTCAACTGGGAATTAATTATGGCTGATGGCCGTTTAAATGATGGATCAATTACTTTAAGTAATTTAAAGTTAATAAGTTACCGGAGATGAGCATTTGTGATTATCAATACATTGTCTAGACTTACTCATCAGTTATTTGAGGAAAATGGCTAGATAAATGCATAATGAAAATAACTGTCCTAATCCTTACACCTAATAGACCTTGCACTGCAATGTGTGCAGAAGTGAATTGTGATGTCATAGTGACATAATTCAACACCTGTTAATGATTATTTCTGCAGTATCATGCTGAATGTCATAATAGAATTTATTGCAGTAACACTTTTTATTGCCGCACAGTTTTAATTAACTAGATAAGGGCTAATTGCACGAATTGCATAATTCATCTGTCAAGCTTCTCCATCACCATTTTCCTAGTATTTGTGCTTTCATGATGTGCAAAACAGCTGTGTGAACAATATTTATTTATGTATTAAAGCCCCGCGATAAAAAAAAAGACCACACAATAACCAACAGTAGCCTAAGTTACTCACCATTTGCCAAAGATGCTGTCCCCACGATAAGAAACAAAACTCCCACTTCAACCAATGACACATTAGCCATCACACATGAAACATTAGAAATAAAAAGTCCTGTTCTGCTTCGGTGTTTTTCTCCGTGAGGTTAGGAGTCCTGATAAAACATCATATATCTTATTTTCCAAAATAGCTGCTGAAAGCCTGCGGAGACGCGCTGGTGAGACTGCGGTGTGCGTCCCTCAGCCGGACGCTGCTTTATTAAGAGCGGACGAGTCAGCGACAAGTCAGCTGCAATATTACGCATACTTCCCTTTGCTGTTTTCAAAATAAAAGTCGTGTTGGTTAAAAGTCAATGAGAAATTTGAGACGTTTTGCAACTGTTCACTGCTGAATACAGGTGTTCTGTCGATTTATGCTACTGTTGCTAGCGGTTCTGCGCATGCGTATGACCCACAAGTGTGGTCTGTTATCCCGCCCATAAATCTGTGCATCCTTGCTGTTGGGCATGCCATCCAGACAGTGGCTGATTGTCAGCAATATCAAAAAAAATATTAGTCATTATAGTCTATCAGAATACGCTACCCCTGAAATGATGTTATAATATAATTAAAAAAAAAACAGAAAATGTCATAATACTGTGAGAGTTATGACTTTATAGGATTGGAAAAGGTCCAGAACAACGGTCCACCAGTGTTTCCGTAGCCTAATTATAGGCTACACAATAGGGTGAATTCAGGTATATTGGGACAGTTTTTTAGGGCCCGAGCATGAAAAGTAATTGTAGTAATAGTTTTGAATTTTGGGGGCCTAAACATGCTCAAAAACTCACCAAATTGCATATAATTCGGGATGGTGAATTTGACAAAATGTAGTATCAAATAACTACGTTTTGTCACTTTTTCTGAAAGCGCTGGTATTGTGGACGCCTTGAGATGAGAACAGTCTGACGCTGCTTGCAGCTTGTGATCTCGTCATAAATTTAAAAAACTAACCCCACATATGGTATATATCTGAATTCCACAATATGTCTGTTTTCTTTATGTGAAGAAATTAAGTGTGTACAATGTTTTGACAGAGCTTGGTTCACCAATTTTGTTGTAGTTGACACAACTCATTTTCACAAACATTTTTGATAATTTACTTGGGACACAGTTTTATTAGTGTATGCCCTTGCTATTAACCCTATTGACATTTTAAAAAGTAGGCCTATTTTAAACTTGTTTCTTACCATATGTTATGTGTGCTGCTGTGGGTTTGTGGCTCTTTCAGCACACTTCTGAAGATATATAGGTAACTTTGTTGACGCAGGTGCTGAGGAAGTTTATGTGGATGGATTTTGCCTGCCTTTTGGAGGGGTTAATATCAAGCATTATGTTATCGTATTCAGCATAGTGATACTGTGTGTATTATGTGTGGTGGCCATGGCAGTTTTTGATTGAAATGCTTTTGTGTCCAGCCCAGATCTGAGCCAGTTTGATAAGTGCAAGAAGACTCCATGATATCTGAAACCACTGCGGCATCTCTGTCCCCTTCTCTACTTAAAGCTTAACTTAAAGCTGTGATTTTAGATGGACTCATCAATTAGAGGGTTATCACATTACCAGTAACTGTGAGTAGTCTTGACCTAGCGAGTGTAGGGGGACCCGCTTGGTAATGGTACTCCTGCTGTTCAATGGGGGATAGCGACAGAGAAGCCGGTAACAATGCCCCCCGTTTTTGGTTGAGTCATGCCCTGGCTCTAAGCAGGATGGCCGGTTAAAAGTTTAGAGAGAGACTTCCAACTCCGCCGAGAGCTGGAGCTTAAGAAACTAGAAGCAGATACAATGTTGAAGATGAGGCAGCTAGAGTTACAGGCAAATTTTGACACTGCTCACAACGTTACTTACTTACTAGTGTTGCCTCCACTGTCTGCCAGTGGGTATGATGTGAGCAAATTTTCCCGGTGCCTGTCTTTCACGTGGCCGAAGTTAAAGCTTATTTTGGTGCATCTGAGCGCATTGCTGGGGCTCTACGCTGGCCTAAAGAACTGTGGCCTATCTTACTCCAGTGTAAACTGACTGGTAAGGCCCAGGAAGTCTGTAGAGGACACGTTGAATTATGAGCGAGTTAAGAATGCTATTTTGAGAGCATATGAGTTAGTGCCGGAAACATACCAACAGCGTTTTCGCGAACTTCAGAAAGCTCACGATCACACATACAGATTTTTCTCGTGAAAATGGAATCCTCTTTGATAGACGGTGCGTAGCATGTAGAGCGAATGATGTGGCCTCTATACGTGACCTGATTTTGCTCAAGGATCTTAAGAATTGTTTGCCGTAGCGTACTGCTGTATATCTGGGTGAGCAAAAACAAGTTTGCGCTTCTGCACAAGTTTACCTTTACTAAGCATGATGCTTCTTCACAAGCAGGGTTTCAAAAGACTGGAGCAGCCACAGCGTAATCCCTTTAACAGTCGGCCCAATGTGTCCCCCATTCAAAAGGCAGACAGAGTCTTTTGTTTCTTTTGTTGCAAGCCTGGACACGTAATTGCTGAGTGCGGAACTTGGAAGAGGCAGCAAACTAGTCCAAATCAAAAGCAACCCAAGGGTGTAGGGTTGATTAAAACGTCTCCCCGACCCCAGGGGTTAGAGTAACAAGTGCGTGAGACAGCTGATGTCTGTTTTAAAGCTTTCATCTTTGAAGGTTTTGTCTCTCTGACAGGGAAAGCTGAAGACCAGCAAAAAGTGAGAATACTGCGGGACACAGCTTGTTCGCAGTCGTTAATCCTTTCTGGCATTCTTCCTGTATGTGACAGTTCTGACGTGAGTGCAGTAGGTGAGAGGTATTGAAATGGGTTTCATACCAGCGCCACTGCAACAGATTTATATGCATTCTGACCTGAGTTTCCGATAGAGGGCACTGCCGTAATCATGGGGAATGATAATGCTGGGGGGACAGTGCTTCCTGTCCCTGAGTCTGAGCAGGATGAGTTGGTGAAAAACCATCCCCATATATCTGTAGCCAGCGTGACCACAAGAGCGCAGTCTCGTAAGCAGACACAGGATATTAATCTGTCTGACTCACTTTTTGCTTCCACCTTCTCTGAGGAAGGCGTGCCCCATGGTTATGGTCCAGTCAGCTGCAAGGCAGACAGGACTGAGAAGGAAATGGTCTGCTGACTGTCGGACGCAGATACTATCGTTGGCACATGAGTATTTATGGTCCGGTCATTTGGGCATCAGTTAAACCTACAACCGTGTACTAAAACAGTTCTTTTGGCCAGGTATAAAAGCGAATGTGGCCCGTTCTTGTAAAACCTGTTGTTGGCAAACCAAACCAGCCTTCGCACCGGCTCCGTTGCTGTCAGGATTTGTGGAAGGGTGGTGGACCCAAATGCTGACTGGTTCAGTTCAGAAATTTATTAAGCAAACAAAAGGCGAGCACACTTACAACTGTGGCTGAGTCCATAATTCATAGTAGTCCAAGCAAACAATCAGAAGGAGCTTTATTGCCAAGTAGTGTTTTACACATACGAGGAATTTGCTGTGGTGATAAGGTGCTACACGTAGACAAACATACAGTCGACATAAATAAATGTAGAAATATATAAATATGGAATAGAAGAACAACGTTGCAGATATGTACATGTGCATTATTCTGGGTCTGTGCTGTGCAGAAGTAACACGACGGAAGAGAATATTGTGTACATATAAATATATAAACTGACAACATAAAAATATACAACAAAGATCAACAACAAATATGTGCGACGTGCCAGGTCTGTGCACATCACGAGATGAAACAGTATTTACATGTGCAGAGACATTTGTATCATTTGCAAGGGGGGGGTGTCAGTGGGGGACCCGGGCCTTGTTAATGAGGCTAGCTGCAGACGGGAAGAAACTGTTTTTGTGGCGAGAGGTTTCGATCCTAATGGACCGCAGCCTCCTGCTAGAGGGGAAAGTCTAAAACAGTTTGTGTCCAGGCTAGGAGATGTCAGCTGCAATCTTTCCTGCACGCCTCAGAGTCCTCGAGGAGTACAGGTCCAGAAGAGATGGAAGATTGCAGCCAATCACCTTCTCCGCAGAGCGAATGATGCGATGCAGCCTGCCCTTGTCCCTGGCAGTGGCAGCAGCGTACCAGATGATGATGGAGGAGGTGAGGATGGACTCAATGATGGCGGTGTAGAAGTGCACCATCATTGTCTTTGGCAGGCTGAACTTCTTCAGCTGCCGCAGGAAGTAAATCCTCTGCTGGGCCTTCTTGGTGAGAGAGGTGATGTTCAGCTCCCACTTGAGGTCCTGGGAGATGATGGTGCCCAGGAAGCGGAAGGAGTCCACAGTGGTGACTGAGGAGTCACACAGGATGATGAGGGAGGGTGGGGCTGGGCTCTTCCTGAAGTCCACGACCATCTCCACTGTCTTCTGAGCGTTGAGCTCCAGACTGTTCTGGCTGCACCAGGTCACCAGATGGTCGATCTCCCACCTGTAGGCGGACTCATCCCCACCTGAGATGAGCCCAATGAGGGTGGTGTCGTCTGCATACTTCAGGAGCTTGACAGACTGGTGACTGGAGGTGCAGCTGTTGGTGTACAGGGAGAAGAGAAGGGGGGAAAGAACACAGCCTTGAGGGGATCCGGTGCTGATGGTCCTGGAATCAGAGACATGTTTTCCCAGCTTCACGTGCTGCTTCCTGTCCGTCAG
>NC_060167.1:36289221-36351071 GCF_021292245.1 Micropterus dolomieu
ACGCAGCCTTGAGGGGATCCGGTGCTGATGGTCCTGGAATCAGAGACATGTTTTCCCAGCTTCACGTGCTGCTTCCTGTCCGTCAGGAAGTCTGTGATCCACCTGCAGGTGGAGTCAGGCACGCTCAGCTGAGAGAGCTTGTCCTGCAGCAGGGCTGGAATGATGGTGTTAAAAGCAGAGCTGAAATCCACAAACAGGATCCTGGCGTAGGTTCCTGGGGAGTCCAGGTGCTGGAGGATGAAGTGAAGGGCCATGTTTACTGCATCATCTACAGACCTGTTGGCTCTGTAGGCAAACTGCAGGGGGTCCAGGAGAGGGTCTGTGATGGATTTATGGTGGGACAACACAAGGCATTCAAAGGACTTCATAACCACAGAGTTCAGGGCGACGGGTCTGTAGTCGTTTAGTCCTGTGGTCCATGGTTTCTTGGGGACAGGGATGATAGTGGAGGCTTTGAAGTAGGCTGGCACATGGCATGACTCCACTGAGGTGTTAAAAATGTGAACACCAGAGACAGCTGATCAGCACAGTGCTTCAGGGTGGATGGGGAGACAGAGCTGCTTTGCGAGGTTTCTGCCTCCTGAACAGTTCGTTGACGTCCCTCTCTAGGATGGTAAGAGAGGGGGAGGAGGTGGGGGATGAGATGGTGGACTGTGGCCGGTCAGTGGTGTGACGGGGGATGGTGTCAGGTCTGTCCCATTGTCTTTCAAAGCGACAGATTATTGGTAGCAGTCCTGAAAACATCCCAGTCAGTGCAGTCCAAACATGCCTGAAGATCCTCTACAGCTTCACTAGTCCATTTCTTTGATGTCATCACTACAGGTTTACAGAGTTTCAATTTCTGTCTGTAAGCAGGAATCAAGTGGGCCATCATGTGATCAGAGTGTCCCAGTGGAGCACGTGTAACGGTGCGATAGGCACTGCTAACTGTGGTGTAGCAGAGATCCAAAGTGTTCCCCTCTCTGGTTGGACACTTAATAAACTGTCTGTATTTGGGGAGTTCTTGGCAGAGGTTTCCTTTTTTAAAGTCACTAAGAACAATGACAAGCGATCCGGCTTGTTTCCCTCTCTTATGGCGCTTCATTCGGCTAACAACAACGAGAGAGCCCTTCACCAAAATGTCCAATAACTCAACTGATGACGCAAAAAAAGTGGGAAATAAATCCGCTGGAGTATCTTATCTGTTAAATGTAAAAATAATTAAATTAACAATGATGGTCTAAGGCCTTTACATGTTGCTTTATTGAACTGTTTTAACAGCCCTAAGAACACTGAGACAAATTGATGTGGCATTCACTTGTGACTCAGATCTGATCTGTTTATGACAGTGTGAACAGGCCAAGTCACATGGAATCTGATCTTTTCCAGTTCGGAATTGGGCCACTTCCATATGTGGTGCAAATCAGATACAGATCGGATCTTTTCAAATGCGACCTCAGTCTGGACATTCAGGTCGCATTTTGTAGAGCAGCTGTTCTGCTGTACTCGGAGCCGCACTGAACGAAAAAGCTCCACAAAAAGCCATAATTAAACATGTGGCTCACTTCCTTCTCTACCTCGCTATCATTTGCTCACAAATTCCCTTTCTTATACCTAAAACCGGACCGCGAGCTCTTGTGAGTTACATGCATGCTACTTGTCCAAGCGGACACAGTGGAGAGAGAGAGAGAGAGAGACGGAGGGAATGAGTTGTGGGGCAGTTGTGTTGTACAGCGCCAGAAAAGAACAGAAAGTTGTGAACACTTGTCATAATTCGGGAGAAATGTGACCCGTGAGAGGACAATGAAAAACGGGAGTCCCCCGCGGGCTAACCGGCGCTATGTTGCTCCTTGTTTACTTCTGTAGCCTGCAACAGCGTGCTGCGTGTGACATCGTGTTAGTTGTCTGCATATGTGGTTCACTTTCAGGCCGCGGAAAGTTCACACTGGAGTCTGATATGGGCCACATTTAAACTATAATGTGAACTGTCAAACAAACAAAATCGGATCTGGGGCAAAAATTGGAATTGAGCATTAAGGCCTGCAGTCTGAACGTAGCCTTAGACTTGTCAGGAGTCCTCTCTCCGTCATCAGCAATCAACCCTCTCTGTTAAAACCCTGGCTCTACAGTCACTCCCTGCCAGTTCATCAGTTAACCTACTGTGGTAACACGCATTCTGGTCCTGAGTTTTGTCAACTGCCCTAGTGATTCTTGCTTGTCTTTTTTGCTAAAACCTGTTTCCTTTTACCTGTCTACAGTGAGAGACCTCAGCTGAGTTTGGAGAAACTGCCTGCCAGCCTGGAGAGAGTCCTGTCCTCACTGCAACAATCCCAAATAAGACAGACTCCCGCTCTGCCCAACCCGCTTGCTTTCCCCCCAGTCCTGTTACCTGAGTTCTGAATAAACCTGTATTATCTGTATTATGTTCATCTGCTTCCTGTTCTGCTTTTGAATCCTCTAAACTGAAACCTAACAAGTGAGATGGCTTAGTCTAGCCTTACTCAAAACTTGTAGATGTCTTTTTATATAGTAGACTAGTGAGTGTGGCAACCGCTTCTGCGCTTATTTGCTCACAAAAAATGGAAAGGAACAAAATGGTAAAGACCTACCTACGCCGTAACCTACAACGTAGGCTACGCTCGTAGCCATGCATTTATACTAGTGCATAGTTCTGTCCGTCATTCTGCAATTACACCCCCAAACGCTAGTCGGCAGTAGGGCTACATCGTCCACTGTGTTGACTTTTGCCGGCCGAGCAGGCTAACTTCCGGTTTAGCGCTCCGCTAATGTAAATGGAGGTAAAATTGTAAACATGCTGCTGGTGTAGCCTTTTCAAATGTTACCAACCGAATGGATCGCATTCTGATAGCGAAACGAGTCATTTCGCTCGAGTTGCGACCATCAAATATATTGATTCACTGTGTTACAGCCACCATAATTGTTACTTTAAAGCGCGGGGTACTTACGGTTGGCTCCGCGGCATTGCGAGGCTACCCAGCCGACCAATCACAGAGCTTACGGTCCGTAGTAGTTTCATTTTTGAGGAGGTGCACGTCAGGCGACGGTGTAGCCTCTGCGTAGCCCCGTAGCCTACGCCGTCAATTTGACGCAGAAGTATAAATTGCACTCAAGTTTTGCATTCTTTTCATTTTATTGTTTATAAAATACTGTATATTTGTAAAGTTTCATTCTTACTTTTACAATAACTGTGCTTTCTACTTTTTTTGTAATCCCACTTTCTCCTTACTCCCATTTCAAAGGTACCACAATCCTAAAGTCACTGATTGGCATTATGGTGCGTTCCATTTACCTCGGAGGTTGGATCCGTTGTTTACAGCGAGCCAGGTTAGCCATTGTTATACCGGTTGATTAAAAAATAATGCATTGTGCTGTATTTACTCATACTAAACACTGTAGCAACACATCCACAGACAGCAGCTGGACAGCACTTTGTGTATGAAAATTTCTATGAGGCACAAGTACAAAGAAGTGCTAATAAACTGTTTAAACTACAGCTTTCCCTAACTGTTGATACTCAGAGCAGCCATCTTGGATCATAAAGTCGCGGTAGTGTGGTTCTCCCGCCTTTCGAAATCAGAAATCCGACTTAAGTTCCCTTTGAAATTTCTGACTTTGAACTCGGAAATTCCGACTTCCTATGTCAAATGGGCGCGCCATTACTCCTTCTGGGTCAATTAGCCTAGTCAGAAACCTACACATGCTCAATCTCAGACAAGGAAATCACCAGAGTCAGACATTCTGAGCCTCCTGGAACCAGGTGATGAATTCATTGCAGAGAAAGGGTTTCTGATAAAAGACGTCCTCGCTGACATAAATATGAAACTAGTAATCCCAAAATTCTTGGGGTCAAGTGGGCAGTTCAGTAAAAAGGAAATTTCTTTTCTCTTTTAATCCTGTGTAACATCTATTTGAAGGGTTACCCAAAACTCATTCTGCACTTTCTAAACAATATACATACTTCATGACTATCAACAAAAATTTTTAAATGTTTATGAATGCTTGTATGATTTTTGAGTCTTGACTTTCAAGATGATTGTTCCTGGAAACCCTGACATGTAAATATGCCTTATTCTTAACATATTGCAGTAACAGCCCTTTTCCTTTTACTGCATAGCTGTCTTTTGCCTTTCATTGAAATGTATCCATAAATGTCTTAAAGCTATGCTTAAAACTAAAGTAGTAAATAAGAATGAAGTGAAGTACTACAGTGAAGTACTGTCAGGATGCCACTGAGACAGTACAGCACATAACAGCAGGGTGTAAGATGCAGGCAGGAAGTGCGTACATGGAACGCCATAACCAGGTAGCTGACATAGTGTACAGTAACATCTGCCATGAGAATGGGCTGGAGGAAGTCTGCCCCAAGGTCAAAATGGAAGACACCTCCTAAGGTAGTTGAGAATGACCAAGCTAAGATCCTGTGGGACTTCAAGATCCAGACAGACAAACTGGTGATGGCTAACCAACCAGACATCGTGTTGATCGACATGAGCAACATCAAGAAGAAGGAACACGCATACCAAGGGCTGAAAGAGGAGCTAGAAAAGATGTGGAAAGTAAGAGCAACAGTACTGCCAGTGGTAATCAGAGCACCATGACCCCCAAACTAGGAGAGTGGCTACAGCAGATTCCAGGTAAAACATCAGAAGTCTCTGTCCAGAAGAGTGCTGTCCTAGGAACAGCTAAGATACGGCGCAGAACCCTCAAACTCCCAGGCCTCTGGTAGAGGACCCGAGCTTGAGGATGACACATACCACCCCGCAAGGGGTGAGAGGGGGATTATATCTATATATATATATATACTGTATATGTATGTATATCAGAATCAGTTTTATTGCCAGGTATGTGTACACATACGAGGAATTTGACTCAGGATTGTACATTGCTCACGATGTGCTTACTTATACAATAATAAAATAATAATATAATAAAATAAAATCAGACACAAACTACAGAGTAGACAACACTAATATACACGTTATGAACAAAACAATATAGACATATTGACAAATAGTGCAGTAATCAGAGTGCAAAGGATGCAAGAGTAAACTATTCTCATTATGTACATGTTGAAGGTGGATGTGATATACAGGCACACATACACATACATGCATACATGTACACATGTACACAGTGTGATGGAGCATAGTGCAAAGCATGCTGGAAAAAATAAATAAGACCTATGACCTTATGACCTGAGGTAGGTGTATTGGTATACAGTATATACAATATGACATAGTATGAACAGCACTGAAATAGAGAATGGTGAATAAATAAATAATAAGTGGAAACCAGTAAACAGGTGCTGATTAGAGACAGAGTTTCTGGGTTATTGCACAGGAATTGTTCCTGACACTGTGAGTCAGAGTCAGCTGTTCATCAGAGTGATGGCTTGTGGGAAGAAACTGTTCTTGAGTCTGTTGGTTTTGGCGTACATTGCTCTGTAGCATCTACCGGAGGGGAGGAGCTGGAACAATGATGTTTCTTGCCCATTTCCTGACTCTGGAAATGTATAAGTCCTGATTGGAGGGCAGGTTGGCACCGATGATCTTTTCTGCAGTCCTGACTGTCCATTGTAGTCTGCTCCTGTCCTTTTTGGTGGCAGATCCAAACCAGACAGTGATGGAGGTGCAGAGAACAGACTGGATGATGGCTGTGTAGAACTGGATCAGCAGGTCCTTAGGCAGGTTGAGCTTCCTGAGCTGGCACAGGAAGTACATTCTCTGCTGGGCCTTCTTGATGATGGTGTCAGTGTTGGGCTCCCACTTCAGGTCCTGGAATATAGCGGATCCCAGAAACCTGAAGGATTCCACAGCAGACAGGGCTGTTGAGTATGGTGATGGGGTGAAAAGTGGGGGGGCTCCTCCTGAAGTCCACGGTCATCTCCACAGTTTTGAGCGTGTTAAGCTCCAGGTTGTTCTGACCGCACCAGAGAGCCAGCTGATCAACCTCCCGTCTGTAGGCCGACTCATCACCGTCCCTTTATCTGGAGGATTTCCTTCACTGAATTAAAAACAACTATGGAGCTACTTATTTGTAATGTCTGATGTAATATATGTTTTTAGTTGTTTTTGTTATGTATGTGAAACAGTGTATACCCCAGGACACAAGACAAATTTCAGAAAATATTATTTTTATAATAAAATGACAAATCAAATCAAAATAGCACTGGGGCATCAGCTATATCAGACTTTGACTATACTTCATAGTATTTTAAATTCACTGTTGGTTCTTCAGGGGAATTATTGATGATGGAAAAAAGATGAAACATCAACATTGTTTCCTGAGCATAATCTGAGATTTAGCAAATTATTGATAGATGAAAGCAGACTCATGCTCAGGCAAAAGCAACAGGAGGAAGCAGGAAATGACCATATCACTGTGACACATAGCTCTCTTTCTGAGCACCTCTCTGCTAATGTGTCCGCTCAGCTTTTCAACTCAGTCAACCGAAGTAGTTTTGGAGTTTCCACTTGGAGCTTGGAGCTTGCAGCTGTTGTCTTGTTCATTTTTTCAGATGAGAGATTAACAGGAGAAAATGTTTCAAACATGGAAGACAAATCACGGCCTGATGTGCTGTCTTTCATTGACATCTGTCTTTAGTTATGTTATTTGCTTTTCACAATTCACAGAATGTCTGGACCTTGATCTGTTTTGTAGGATAGGGTTAGGGCCTGCACATTGTAATCAAATCTGAAACACAGAGCGATAGAAAATGTGTGGATCTCTCAATACAAAGAGCTATTGATTGTCTGATACTGGGGTGTTGACGCTACCAGGTTGGTTTAAAGTAAGTAGGATTGGAAAGGTAACCATGCATGTGACAACAGAGATCTAAAAGTTACTTCTGCATGCTCTAAAATGTTTGGGGTACCTGATGAACATGTCCACAATTAAAATAAGGATATTAAAAAGCAATTAATGCATTGATTACGCATTTTAGTGTGTTTGCACCAGATGCTGGGGGTAGATGATAAATAAATCATATCATTATTTTCCTTCATGGCCTGTGTGAGCAACATAAAAATCTATTTAAATCAGAATGCTTTATATTAACAATGAATCCAATAACAAATGGGAATGTGAATAGGGCCACTATGAGCTCTATGAAGCATTTTAGTGTTTTGGTTTCATGACACCTTTATTGTAATGTTCAGTCTTACTGCTCTCATCAAACATGTTTCTAGCCAACAACAGGCTGCTGTCTTTAGCACATGAGATGGCTGTGCTGTTAATGTCTGAGAGGATGGGTGTAGGAAGGCAGATGATTGAGACAGAGCACTGTCTGTTGCCCCCCCAAATGACAAAAAGCATAATTCAACCTATGGACAAAACACAATTTCATGGAAACAAGAAACTTATGAATTAAAACTGGTGTTGATAACATTAACCTGAGTGATGTTACCTAAGCCATCATCCGGCATCGTGTGTTTCCATGTTAAGAAACATTGACAATATTGTTCAAAGACAACACGAGAACACAGAATGGGTAAAAACACTTTGGGACCAGCAGCTCCTCCCTCTTCAGAACTATGGTGATTACTATTCATCAGATGATCACACACACCATTAAATGGTAATGTTGTGTCTGCTGGATGTGTAAGTAAGGAACTGTTTGCTAACACATGAACAACTTGATGAAGAAGATGAAGTTGTGTGTCTCTCAGTTGTAGTATTGTTTTTACTTTATCATCTATAAGCCACACCAAGTTAGAGGTTTAACTGAAGAATTGACCCACACAATAAGATCAGGGGAAAATGGTTTTAAATATGGTTTAATTTAACCCTTCTTTCGTTAAAATTGTTGAAAACACAAAGTCTTAACTTGAGATAAATGAATTGCTTTGTCAGCTATGCATATCCAATCTGTAACAAGAATACGAAATTAGAAAATGAAAACAAGAGAAAATATTAAAATTTGCAACACCATAATAAATCAGCTTGTAACCTGACCAAGTAAACTGTTGTACATTTGCGTGCCCTTGCTTTTCCGCTGTGTCAAATGTCAAATAAAACAGGCCTGAACAGATGCACTGGAGATAAAACTCAGTCAGCACTCCTGCACACATACACCTGTCAAGTCCACTAATGGGCTGAGGATTGACATGCAAGTCGTGTGAGCTACGACTGTGGATTTATGTACAGAAATGTTCACTTACACCCATTTCCTGTTCTCGTGAGCTGCGGTGCCTTATCTTAGCTGCTGACTCATTACAAATCCCAGACTGGGAAAAGGGTCATGCCCCTCCAGCCAATGCCTGCCTCACCCGGGTGATCTGATTGCCAGCATAGCTCAACTTAATGAGTATTTGGCAGCATGTGTACATGATTCACACACACAGGTGTTGTCTGGGAAGGTTACAAAGTGCAATAAATGGGAGCGAGTGAGTGTGGGAAGATAGGTAGGTATGTGTGTAAGCGTGTGTGAGCAGAACGGAAGTCATACAGCGTTTCTTTGGGGCAGAGGTAATCTCATTGGTTGGGTTATACAGCAGAAGGAGCCACAACTTTTCTGTCAACACTCATGAAGCCAGGTCAAAAAGACATGAAAAAAATAGCCATGCTGTTTTCGAGTGATTGCAAGATATTCCTAAATGGTGACAGTTAATTTCAGATATTTATATTATCATACGTTACCAGACAATGAATACAGGATAGAATAGGGGTCGCTCTCGCATTAATCCCTGATGATTAACACCATTGCTAGCTTTGTAGTTACACCAGGTAAATGGAAAGTAAGCCTAAATTAGCCAGGTTTAACATCCTAAATATTTGTTTGTTAACAACTGAAACCAGATACAAACAGTGTGCCCTCATTTATAATTGCCATGATAGACTGCATTAGATTTATAGGATTTTATTTGGCTGTAACTGCCAGCGTGGAAGGCTTTGCAGCTGTTTTGTGAGTAGTTTGTTGATTTCTGTGGCTCTTTGTTGCAATGTGGGAGATATCATAGCTGAAATTCCTGATGGTCCAACTTGGAAGTTCAACTAGGAGGCTGACGTGAGCAGTTTTTTGCAACTTGGCCACTTGTAATCACACACGGTACTATATGACATGAACGCAGCATTGGCTCACATTCAACCTAAGCTATTCTTGCAAAGTTTCCCATGGACTTTAATTTATTATTCATATTGTAACTTATTTTGATTTTGGACATTTGGTTCTTTGGCTCTGACCACTAACTTAACTCAGTCATTGATATTATTTCTGCCTCCAGAGGAATTTTGTCTCAGAAAAACAGCAATAAAACTCCAAATAGCATATGTGCATGTTCATCTAAAGCTCGATGATAAGCTTTCCTTCATCGTCACTACTGCTGGTGTCTTCTGTGTAGTCCTGGCAGCTTTGCACAGGCCTTAGTCCACTGGTCAGACAGTCGGCTGGCTGGTAGCCATGAAGCTGGCCGGCCAAGAAAAATGATTTGGTAATGTCAGGTCTCCCAGAGGTACTGCTCGGACTCGTGAAGTCATATGGTGCATTATCCTTGGTGTCTTGATAACCATCAGTTCCTTCGAATGTAAAAGGCTTTGATGACAGCACAGCATTATTATCTAGCACATTGTTGTTTGGTGCTTGGGTGTCCTCTGTCAGTCCAGCAGTAGCTTTGCTGACTTGGATAGAATGAGAAACTTGGCAGGGGAATGTGGAGAATGATGTTTTGACATCAGGCGAGGGATTTTTGTTACTTCCTAATGTTAACTTTGTACAACCGCTTACTGCTGTCATGTTGTTACCTGCAGTAGTATTTCCTTGCTGAATGGACAGAGGGATGCTCGTCTGCTTTTGGTCCTGGTGTGAAAATGTTTGAGTTTTTTGAGAGCTGGACTCAATTCTTGAAAGGGCACTTTGTGTTTCTGCTAACTGGGCCTGTGCTGTGATATGCTGACTTGAATTTGATTCACATGTAATCTGTGTTTCTTGGGTATGGATGCTGCTGCTTTCCCAGTGTTGTTGTGAGAAATAGAAGTTGTTCATGTCCAATGGGGGCTGTGGAGGATTGAAAAGGCTGGTCTGACTACTGCTGGCAGGTGAATTAAGGTTATTTGACATGCTTGAAGCTTGCTGAGGGCTCTGTGGAGGGTATTCAGACATTCCTGAGTGTGTCTGTGGAAGATGCTGAAGATGCTGCTCAGATGGCCAAGGGGTCTTAAAGGAATCTGCCTGGACCTTTCTGTCTTCTCTCTGTTGAAAAAAAAGGAATATGAGGAGGAATAGCACCATCATATCATCACAATAATATAGTCATTGTTATCCCTTCAGTAAACCTTCTTATTACCTTCCTGCATTGCTCAGATACCACAAAGCTTCATGTGTCCAGTGAGTTCAAATCCTACCAAAAAAACAATGTAACTGCTGTCAGCTGTCTACTTCTGCTATTGTTATAACTGATTACTGATGTTTTAAACTTCTGCAAAAAGCTCATAAAGCCTCAATTTATATCTGACTTGCCACCATGTATGTGGCGTTGGAACATACATTTGTTCAGCACGTTTGTTATGTTGTGTTACTCATGGGGATGATGTATTTAATTATGCAAATATTTCAAGAGAAAAACAATTTCTGGCTTGGGTGTCTCACTTCTCTTGGTAAATGTCTTTTAAAAGGAAAAACAATTGTGTGATGTAACAACCCATTATGTCTGATACCTGCTCCGACATGATCCCCAGATCAGGACAGCCTGAATATATCTGGCAGTGAGGGATTTGTTAAAAGATTTAGCGGAGTTTGAGAATAATTAATCAATAAAACATATTTGAAGAGAATGCAGAACTGGAGCAAATCCTGTACACTTGGACTCATTTGTTGAAGAGGATTTTTGCGGAAGTGTATGTACTGTATACACGTGAAGAAGGAAGTTGTGGGTAGATAGATAGAGCAAAGGGTGTGTTAAACAGTCACAATGTTGGCCAGTGCATGTAAAAACAATGTTTTCGCCTTGAGCGTCGTACTATTCCAATGTGTGGAATGTAAACAGTGAAACAGTAAAAAAAAAATTAAAAAAAATAGTATAGTATAGTAAAAATGCATCCAGTGGGCAGTGAATAAATTCATTCCGTCTCACCTCTGGCACTGTCACGTCTTGTAAACATGTGTATCTGCAGGTCCTCTCTGCCTTGCACCGCTGTCCTGGCACCTCGTCTGTCTTGATTCCTCCGTTCTTCTCCTCTCCCACCTCCCCTCTGCCGGCCTGTGCCTCCATGCATTGGTGGTTTGTCTCTCCAGCCTCTTGGCTCTGCGTTGGCCTCCAGTCTGTACCCCATTTCTGTGGCTCCTTCTGGGCTGGACATCCCGCCAGGGAGGCTCCGTCCATAAGCCCTAGGGGAAGAAAAACAAATGAAAACTTTTCTTCAAGATGGCAGATCTACACTAGCAATGTTTATCAGTACAGTGGAGATAATACAGCTTATATAAAGCCCTGAATGTAGAAATTTTAGCTGATGGTTACAATTATATTTGGATAAAAGCACAATAAAATAAAATTCAAAGAATAAATTATATTATAATAATGAATATACTATTTGTGTCATATATTCTTGAGATATTCAGATATAATATGCAGTGGTATGTACAATTGTCTTTTGGACATGGGCTTGTAGACGTCCTAGAATTCGAATTTCTTTGGTTTGGCAAAATTTCATTTAGTAATGCTGCTTTGGACTTTGGTGGCAACGCTGATATATGTCTGTCTAATAATTTATTTATTTATTAATATATTAGGCCATGTTTATTATTAAAGATCAGTTTATTTAACTTGTACTTATCCCCATGGGGATAAATTAAGTGTTTTAAAATTGAAATTGAAAACTCAGGATGGAGGTCAGTGGCAGCCCCTTTTGTTTATCCTGTGCTCCCCAGGTTGGCCTTTTAACTTTGTTATTCCTCCCCTCCTTTATCTTGAAGAGTGGGTAAATCTGTGTATTTGAAAGGAATCAAATGACTCAAATAATGCAAGACACTACCTCACGTCACAGCAATTGTTCTTGTAAGGAGACAATATTGTTCCAAAATAAAACAACATAGAATGATTTCATTTTGCCATGGTGAGATTTCTAAGCAAACCACAATTTGATTATTTTTAAATAAAAATTTCTGATAGTGCATTTAATTACTGCCCATGACCAAAAAGACATCAATTGCAGGTTTTGGTGGTTCTGCTGTACACAAACCCAAGTTCACACAAGGCCTCCATTATCAATCTGGTGACCATATACTGCCATCTTGTGGCAAAAACTGGTTTCTGTCTCCGTCTGTTAGTAAAGCAAATCCAGTCCAGTCTTTACATGAGTGTCAGGTTAGACACATTTTTGTTGTGTTGTTCCAGTACAATGTTGTGTCTCATTGTACTGGAACCTAAACAATGAGTACGAGGTTTAAGAGCCTATGAGGTTCATTTGAAGCTATTTGCATCCACAACACACGAACAGTCGTAGCAAATTTTTACACATAACTGTATTGTACTGTACTGATAAATGTTACTGTAAGTCACTGGGCAAAAATGAGCTGTGGGTCCCTGATGACCCACATCTATCACCACCTTCTTCCCTCTGGATTGGATATCCAGTGTACTGGGGTACAGAGCCAAATCAATGACTAATTCACATACTGCACTGCATTTCCTTCAGATCACCTTCAGTATAAATATTTCATATAATTAAAATTGTCATATATACCCGCAGTAGTGCTCTGAACACTTGGAAGCACTGCTGGGATGTCTTTGGATCTTTCCACCTGGACGTTAGAAGACACTGAAGTAAACTGACCGAGTTGTTTTTCTGAGTTGGATGAGCTGATTACGTCCTGTGATTCACTTAGAGTCATTTTCTGTGAAGGGGGAGAATCATCCGAAGATCCCACCCTGTCATATCCCATGTTGGCATGTTTAAATGAATTTAGAGCCTCTGGTAATGTACATTCTACTGGATTACTGCAGTAGCTGGATGCCTGTGGGCACAACTGTCTTGGTGCTTTACATTCATTGATTGAAAATGAAGAAACTGAACCAGAGAGTTCGTCAGCACATGCAGCAACGTAGGCCTGACCGTGCCCAACCTTCAGAGGAGGGTGGGCTTCTCCACTCTCTAACCTGCTGCTTTTGTTTGTAGAGGCTCCACCCTTGGCTTTTATTGTTCCTCCATTACATGGGGCTCCTTGATTTTTAAGTTTGTGTTGGCTTTCTTTGCCCAGAACTTCACTTCTCATGCTATTTTGATTTGCTGTGCTGGGAGAAAGAGAGGTTACCCTGAGCTTGTGTTGACCAGAGACTGTTTGAGAGACCAGTCCACCTTGGCTGACCCTCCTGTCTGGCAAAAGTTGCTCCTCAGCACAACAGTTCAAAGGAAGGGCTCGATCCTCCTCTGAAGCTTGGCTCCTTCCTGACTTTACACATTTGAGTGCAGTTGACACAACAATGCCCCCAGAGCTCTGAGTCTCAGTGACCGTGTTTACATGACCGTATAGTGCTTCAGGAGGCTTAGATTCAGCTGATACTATAGCCTGTGTCGACTCACTGTGTTCAGTCAAGTGGAGATTTGACTCTGCCTTCACAAACTGTAAAGAGTGTGGAGGTTTTATTCTCTCCATGGTAAGTGTGGGTAAAGACTCACTTTGGCCCAACTCCTCTGGATGTCCTGGCTGTTGATGGTCGCTTCCCTCATTGCTACTTTCCATGGTGACAGAGCTTGGAGCTTTATTCTGGATCAATTCTGGAACCCCTGCTTCCATAGCACATCTATGTGAGAGAGCGCTACTTTCATGCCTCTCGATCTGGGGTTCAATGAGAGCCAGCTGCTCATCAGATATGATCTGGAGGCAGATCTGGAGGTCTGCTGTGTGAACATGAAAAACGTTCTGAGCAGCTGGCTGCATCTGGTCAAACGGTACAATGTGACAAGGTACAGCTGGGGTGTTTGAGCTAGCATATGCTTTGTTTACAGGGCTCAACTGGTCTGATGCTAGTGAGAGTTGTGTGTGCGACACAGGGGGGTTAAGGTTAAGTTGACCTTGTGAGAAAGATGTAATTGCAGCGGCAGATATTTGATTGTTTGCTGTCGTTATGGTAGGTGTTGCAGGGAATTTCACAACCACGGGTGCATCAGGTCTGGGTGAGCCCCCTGCAGATTTTGAGGGCTGTATTCTAGTGCTGCATAATCCTGCCTGATAATCTTGTAGGCAGGTTGTGGTTATTGTGGTTGCTGCAAATTGCCTGTGCACTACAGTTAGACTAGAAGTTGCATTTTGATTGAGTCTTGATGTTTCAAGCTGACAAAGGGTTGTGGCTGTGCAAGGCAAGACGAGCTGGCCTTGTGTGGAGCTGAAAGCATTTGTCTTTTTGATGTCACAACTCTGCATCAACGGTGAGGTGACAGGATTACAAAATTTCCATGTTGTGACCGAGGGTGAGGTTTGCTCATTGTGAGAAGATGACAGTGGAGGGGAGAAAGTGCAGCCGTCGGCTCCTGCTGGTTTGTCCACAAGATGCGGTGAAAGATGTGAATCAGGTTCAGCAGCATTAGGTAACTTTAGCTGGTACTTGGGTAGAAAGCTGGTCTTGGCAGAGGAGGGGATGGCAGTGGTTAGCGAGGTGCTAACATTTGCATTGGTTATGCATGGTGGGAAGAGAGCTCCTTTGAGCTGTGGATGGTTTATATTTTTCTGAAGGTTGATATAACTGAGATTTGTATCTTGCTGAGGTGCACTGCCAGTGACAGAAGGAGGCGGGTGAGTCAGTGTGTTTGGGTTGGTTTCCATCTCCAGAGGGCAAATTATTTTGTCATCAGTTTTCTGCTTTTTCCTGTCAGAAGGAATGCGGGCTCCAAAGAGCTGCGAGCTGGAGTCAGTATGTTTTTCTTCATTAATCAGTCTCCCTGCTTCTGCTTCGCTCATGCTGTCTGTTCTGTGGCTAACCAGAGAACCAAGTGAAGGTAATGGCAGTACTGACAAAGACAGATTTCTCCGGAGTGGGGTCTTGAGAGAGCTGCATGACGTATGAACCTGACTAGTTTTTAGATTAAAATCCACGGGACAGACGAGGGGTAGTCTGGCAGGAGGGCAACCTGGATGGCAAACTGTTGCACTGCTGCTTGTGAAGTTTATGGCTGAGCCTGCTGTTGTTACTGTCTCCTTATGAACTGCTGGCAACCTTTTTTGTACGCCGTGAACAGTGTCGTGCTCTGGGTTTGTCGAACATTTCCTGTCATCTCCACCTTTCTCAGCATTGTAGAGCTTCTTAAATGTCCCTCCGCCGTACATGTACCACTTATTGTAGGCAAACTTCTGTGTTTTCTTCCTCCGGAACTTTCTGTTGCTTGGCTCTCCGCAAATGTCACCGCCATCCACGTCGCAGCTGAGACTGCCGGTGCACGCCTCCTCCACAGATGAATTCAAGAAGGGACCGTCTGTTGCGTGGTTGCAGTCTACGGCTGTTTGCCGGACCAGTGGGCGGTGGGTGGATGACTGCTGGTTCACAGGCTTGATCGCAAAACCTGTTGGATGGATCTGGCCAGAGCTTCCCCTGCGGACCAGTGTTACATAATCACTCTGATAGGAGAAGGTTGGGCTGCTGCTCTCAGGCTGCAGGAGGGTAACGCTGAAAGGGAGGGAGTTGCTGCGGGTTAAGGAGGCATGTTCCACGGTGGTGGAGCACTGAGTGGGCACAGAGCTGTAGAAGCCAGGATTCCTGTTTCTTTGTAATCCAACATTCGGAGTCTTACTAATCCTCATGTCAAAGTGAAAGGAGTCCTTGTAAGTGTATGGCATGGGAAGGTCAATGCTGCCCTGCTTTGACAGAACTGTCTTCCGCGGCCTTACGTTCTCCAGCTGTTTGTCTTCCACAACGGCTGTATTCTCTGAAATGAGCTTAGAAATTCGCTCCTCCAGGGTCTTTTGCTCTTGCTCCCTTGCGGTATATCTGGGTTCCTGTCCAACTTGGCCTCGTTCTGAAGGTTTTTGTGTACTGGTGGTTTCATCAAGCTCCTTGGTGGATTCGGTGAGGGAATCCATACTGTGGTCAGGTAAAGCGCTGCCGGGGCTTGGGTAGTGGTCACTGCTCTCACTGAAGCCTGAGTCGGTGCTCTCATGGCTCTGTGATTTTCCTCTGGATACGGAGCTCTCCCACTGCTTGGAAAACAGAGTGGCTTCTTGTCTTTGAAGGGGAAGATGTCGACTTGCAGTCACTGGAGGCTTTTCATATTCCATTCTCTGTGTTTCACCTTCTGTTGTTACCTGTGATCTTTCAATTGGTTCTGTCTGATGACCTGGAGGGGTCAGCTCTTTCTGTTCACTGACAGAACCATGGGTCGTTACAGAGCAGACTTTTGCTGTACTGGCTGGACAGGTGATCTCAGCAGAAGTTAGTGTGGCATCCTTTTCCCTGCTGCCAGACTCCTCGCTGCGCTCATCCAGAGACAAACTGGAGGTACAAGTCTCTCTGGAGCTGGATATGCTGTCTAGACTGCCCAGGCTGCTCTGCTCCGATTCAGACGAGAGGCGAGCATGAGCCTGAGTACGCTTATGTTTGTAAAGGTTGCTCTGAGTCTTGAAAGAAACTCCACAAGTGGTGCAGGGGTAAGGCCGCTCCCCAGTGTGGCAGCGCAGATGTTTCTCCAGCACGCTGGGCTTCATACAGTCCCGTCCACAGTGAGGACACATGTGCTTTCCTGCCGCCTTGGGTCTGGCTGCAGGAGCAGCGGCTGCCAGAGTCAATCCCGGCTTAGACTGCAGCCCACCAGCAATATGGAGTGTCAGAAGGGGAAGCGTCTCCTTGGAGTAGAGCTGCGGCATGGCCAGATGGAGTGTGGCTGGCTCCCGGGCAGCTGCAGGAAGCTGGGGGAAAGGCTGTGCTGGTAGAGCAGGCACTGTGTGGATGTAAACAGCCGTCAGCGGGGCCTGGATGTCCATCCTTTTCTCTGTCTGTGCTGCGACGGAGTTGATGTGCACTGGAGCACTCGCCAATCCCGGCTTGCCAGTCTCCATGGTAACACTGCTGCTGTCGTGATGTACCAGTGCCAAGTCTCTAATTACCTGTAAGATAAGAACAGTTTGCATTAGACCTCTGCTTTGCCTTAGATCAAATGGGGCAGATCTGTCTATCTGAGCTGGGATGTTGCTTATAAAATATTGAGAAAATGAGATTTCATTCCTGGAGAATATTTTGTTATTGCACCAGTGGATGAATAAATGTACTAAAGCAGTTACTGCAGTACCCTTTAGGACAGATGGCTAATAAAGCGATTAATCCAGTCTGTATTTTGCATGGTGATAAAATCCAGGGAGACGTTTTGCGATTCTACAGCACCAAAATAAAGCACATCTACATCTCCGTGATATCATTGTTGTGGTGAGCAACAACACCCATGGTTACAGAGTGCAGAGAAAAGTAGAGGCATTTCAATCTCTGCTGTTTAATTTTAAGAGCTGGTGGTGCAGGAATACTTTTTGGATATTTTAAGATATGTTATGTATGCAGACAATGGAAATATATGAGACAAAACATGGAGAGAAATGTATATATACAGTAGAGAGAGGCAGGGGAGGATACAGGAGAGTGACTCACATCAGGAGAGGGACGAGGGAGTGAGAATAGGTACAGTACAGCAGAGGCTTTTATCTCCCCAAATGAAATGTGTCTACTGACATTAGCTGTTGCCTCTGTCACCAGTCTGTACCAATTAAATGGCATATCCTTGATGTTCACAGTAGCATGTGGCGGCTTTGTCTCCTGACAGACTGTCACATTTGTGTAGTAATCTAATCAAAGCGTAACACCACCTACATGAAAAGATATAGCTTCACATTAGATCAAACAAATTAAATTTCCTGTTGCTGTGATGCTACTTCTACATGTATTGTGATTTTGCATAATTCACGGTACAGTTTGCATGGAGCACACTCTTTGTCAGCATGAGCACGACCATGTTACTTTTTGTGGTTCTCTGAACTGAGGAAAGTTTGTTTCTGTTCATATTGGAGAAGCACTGTGTAATTGTATTTTAATAATTTTATTGTTCAAACATTATTTACTTAGTAAATGCACTTTCACTTCCTTACAGCTATGTAAATAGCTGCAACTGCCTAAAGAAATACAGTTGTAGTGTGGATCTTATAATTATTTCCAACAAGCACTTGCAGTCAGTTTAAAGTAGTGTACAAGTGTGTCCTCAGTTCAGAAAGAAGTCCAGCAGTACTGAAAAACAGCTTCTGCTTGTAGTAAGAACAAACATCAGCAAAAACAGGCAGCATCAAAATATAAACACAAAAGAAAACTTTCTAGATTTTTCAGATTTTTTTTGTCATTATGAAAAAAATTCTGGTTTCATCTTATCTACTCTCATTAAACTATTGTTGTGACTTTATAAAGGGAACGTTTGAAAAGAGGAAATATTTGATGGTGTTGCCATCACACAGTGTAGGAATAATATTACAACAAGACAGCATAGCATGCTGTAACTAGGCCAAAACTCAGCCGTAACCGTTAAGAGGAACAGCAGAATCAGAAGTCACTTACCTTCTTGCTTTACACTTCAATCAGCAACAATTATCCAGCTCAGAAAGTCTTCTACTCTGAACAGCCCCATCCTCAGTGTACCTGCTCATTTCAGTCTGTACTGTCATCCAGGGCGTATCTAACTCCAATCTGATTTTCTCACGCAGCTCTTTGACATGAACTGTTTCTTGTCACGAGGAAGCAGAACAAATGCAAATGAGAGAGAAGATGCACTATGAAAGTGGTGAGGCAGAGAGGAGGAGAGTGAGGGAAGGAGAAGGGCTGGCTGGGTGGGTGTGTGGCTGTCAAACAAAGACTTCCGGAGGACAAGTTGAAAACATAGATTGAAAGAGTGGAGAGGCCCTGAGCACAGACGGAAGGATTTAAGGCTAATACAAAGTGTCGTGCAGAAGTGAAAGCGACTGCTTGGCAGAGGAAGTGCAGTGACAGAGGCAAGCTTACCTTCAACAGTCATGTTAGCTGACTGACTGACTTTACCATCAACAGTTTGAGGACTTCTGGCTCACTTATATACTCGCTCCCCCACCTACCTACTTCCTCCCACTCACTGCATTTCATACACCCACATAGACAAGGGTGCAGCAAGGCTAATGTTGATGTTGCCGCTTGGCTGCACGTGCACTGCTCTCACTCTCTCAGGCAGAGAACAAGTGGATGAGCTGTGAGTGGCCGGTGTGAATTTCCCACCTCCATCCACTTTATAGTATGCAACATTTTCCGGTAGTACAACGGTTCAGGCCACACATGCTTACCATGCAGTACAGTAGCATTGAGATCACAATGTCTAATTTGTGCTCACACTTGCTGGATATATGCTGGGTTTACTGTAGCTGGTCTTGACCAGCAAAACTGTGGATGTAAGAAAAGGAATACAGATTATATTGCTCTGTTTAAAACTCCTAAGGATTCTTATAAGGTTATTTTTGGCAACAGTTTTCTTCAACTTGTCCTAGAGTAAACCAGTGAACAAAAAGTGTCGCAGCCTCTCAGCAAGTACAGTAAAACCAAATCAAATTTTCTTTCATCTGTCATGTTCATTATGGTGAAATTTGCACCAGAGGTATGTAGCTATACGCAACCAGCTCATTTGTTTGAACACATCATTGCTATTTTTATAGTTCATGATGACACAAATAGACAAATGCACAACACATACCTTTACACATGTCAGCTAATGACCAGTGTCAGTGCCAGTGACACAGCTGGGACATCACTGTGTACCTTTCTTAACAGCATTAAAGAAGAGGATTATTGGCAGGATTAGTTGTCTGAGTGGTAGGTTACACATTGCAGGTGTACTCATGTGGCCTGTTACAATATAATTCATAAAATTATGCTGTGGGCATGTCTACACCCTGACTACACTTGGTTATATTTTTTAAACCTTCTTTTAGCTCTGTTTTTGTCTCCACCAACTCCTGAGAAGAATATCTGGCTAAATGGTAGCTTTGTCTGTCTGCCATTTGGTGTTGGGCAGGTGGTGCATAGTAGTTCAGTTTTAAGAGGCGGTGAGACTGAACCGAAAAAGTAAAGTAGCAGGCTGTAAAACCAAAACAATGAGTTAAAAGAAGACAAAACACACCATAGAGCTGAGGGGAGCTGCAGAACAGAACTCTCTGTGGGTTCATCAAGAACCACTTTCATATTACACTATCCATTGTCAATACAAGTTTATTACATTTTTTTTTTAAATGTGAATAAATTAAAAAAACAACCTCTGCTGTGATGTTTTCACAGCTCTGAATTTTTAAACAATATGTCGTCGCGTGGGATCGACCGTTCGATGATCAGATGACATCTGCTGAAAGAAAACAAATAGTTTTATATCATTTCACTGCTTCAGACTCTAGTTGGTCTCCAAGGCAACTGCAGGCTGGTCCGCTGAGAGCATGTCTCGTGTTGACATGGTAACAACACAACCACCTACCACGCATGTGTTCCTCCGCCGAGCTCACAGTCCTGCAGGGTGGAAGTCTCAGGCATGTTCGCATGTCAGAAGAAATGTTTTTAAATCACAGCAGGCTATGTGTGTAGTCTACATGGATTTGTACAGCTGTCTTCTCCAAAACAGTCAGCAGGAGTTTAATGTTTCTGACAGATGATATGTTGCCCATGTTACTAGGATACAAAGTTGAGTTTTGAGTCAAGTTTTACAGCTGGTGGTCAGCAGTGACGAGAGACCAACAAAATATTTTGCCACTCCTCTTGGCCTCCCAGTTGCTGAACCTCTGCATCATACAAACAATGTAGTTGCTTTGTTGCAGTTATTTAGATATTTATCCATGTGGAAATGGCAGTCCATCTGTTTTTAGCCATGGAGTGGATTTGTCAGACACATGTTTAATCATACCACTGATGCTGACATCCCAGTAGTCACAAATAACTCTTAATATAGTATGTAGTATTAAAACTCTCTTGTTAAAGTAAAATTTGTCTGGCACAACATGGTATCCAGCTCCTCATACTGTGCACCAGGCTGCAGGGCAGGACAGGTTAAAAAACAAAACAAACAAAACAAACACCTCTTAATACAACAGCCTAAAAAGCTAATATTATCATACAAGCTAAAGTACATTTTCAATCACTTGAGAAAAATTGTTTCTCACCCTTCACTCTTAAATTTTACATAATTATATGACTGTGAAGTTGTCTGCCTCTGCACACTGCAACTCACAAGCTCATTCAAGTTATGGCCCTAGATTGAAGGTACCCACGGGAAATATCCAGCTTACTTCATTAGTGTTTGAATGGGTCCCTTGCTGCATTTTTACACATGATATGAGAAATTACAGATCTGTCCAACGCGCTAAGCTACTGTTATCCTGGGTGGCGATGGTGCAATGGATAAGACACATGCCTTTGGTTTGAGAGACCCAGGTTCAATCCCCCCTTGTGACCCATCCACCCTGTGTCCCTGAGCAGGACACTTAACCCCTAGTTGAGGTAGAGGTATGCGACCTCTGACATGTATAGCAATTGTAAGTCGCTTTGGATAAAAGCGTCAGATAAATGTAAACATCCTTCTGTATGTATTACACCACTTTTCTGTGTTTTTGGCCAGCATTTGAACTGATGAGCCACATTGCAGGAAGTGGCAACTGAGAGACTGTGTGTGGGTGGGTGCTGAATTGCTGGAGGCCTATATCCACTTAGTACATGTTTGCTTATGCCTTTTCAGTAGCTAGAAAACAGTAGTCTCATGCCCCACTTTTGTCTTCAGCACCACTACCAATAACACCACTCCTACCAGCTGCCAAACACAGTGTATATACCTGTCAGTGTGAAACTAAAAACATAACTATTTTCTCTGTTTTAATCCATAATGCAGTCTTGGCTGATGTATTCAGCATGTAGCTTAGAAATAGCATTTTAAGACATGTAAGACTGCAAAGCCAAGACTGCTATGATAGCAGCAAAGCTGAGATCAAAACCTGGGCAGAGGCTTACAGCTCCTCTGTCTTGATGTCTTTGAGATGCTGTACTCGTGCACCCTCTGCTGGGGTACGAGTGCAGGCCCACATATCTGAGGTGAAAAAGGATTTATACGCATAAATTATTTGTGTGGTAAAATTTGGTTAGTGAAACACAGTGCATCACATACTGAAACATATGAACATATTTAAAGCTGGCCTGAGTAACTGATATTGTATGTTATCTATGAATCTGATCATTTATTTTTCAATAATCATTTAGTCGATACAATGTTAGACGAGAGATTTTTCCATCACAATTTCAGATTCTAATGTGCCCTTTTCATATTGCTTTTTATTGTCTGAGCTACAATTCTATATATTTACATTATAAAACTGTAACAGCCCGTATGCATTTGCTGCTATTTTAATTTATTTTTCCCCATTAGTTTGGCTATTACTCTGGTTCTTGATTAGAGGATCATCCAGAGCACCTGTAGCACTGGGTGTGGGAACTGACTCCTCAGCAGGGATTGAATATAGCTTGGTGATTTCCTCACTGGGCCAATCAGGGTGTGATGACGCCCATTCTGGAAGGCATAAGAAGGATGGCTGCACACACAGGGCTCTTTGAGGCATTTGTATGTTGTTTGTATGTGTGCAATAAGCACGTTCATAGACAAAGTCAGCTGGTAGCTCTGTCCCTTGGGACCCCTTTTGCTGTCTTTTTTATCTACAATTGGAGGCAATAGAGTATCTAGTTCAGAGTGGACATAGAGCCTAAAGCAGCCTAGACTTGTTTGAGCAAACATTACAACACCAGTCTGCTGCCTGCTGCCCCATATTTGTTTGTTTTCATTTAAAACCCCTTCCCTATTTATTTCTTTTCTTTTTTTTAACCTTTTATTGAAGAGGCATTCTTTCATTAAAATACTTGTGGAAAATGTTCTCCAAGGAGGTCTTTTTTTTTTGTGGTTATTATGTGGTTGGGATCTGGGTCTCAGGCCTGTGGAATTAGTATGGCCACAAAATTATATAAAACTGAGAGAAGCAGCAAATTCTAGCAATATAGAAGTTGGAAGCAGCAACTGTTTTGCATATTTTGTATTAAATATCAGCTTACTTATATAAATCAATGAACAAAATTGTTGTTGATTCATTTTATGTTAATCAACTAATTATTTCAAGGGTAATTAACGCCTGAAAGAAAGAAAACCTTCGTGTTTGGGCTTGTGAATGTTTTGGCCTGCACCAAAGGTATGTTGCCTTCATGTACCTTTCTAAATGCACCTTCAGATTATTTTTTAAAGAGCTTATTTGTTTTAGAGACAGAGAGCTGCTTTTTGTCGCTCAGTTGAGCAAAAAATGTCAACTTTATTCGTGTACCATTCCAGCCCCCAAACGTCTCATTTTACAGCTTAGGGTGTACCAGAAACCAGTGTTCTTGTACCCTTCCCTGTTGAAGTTTTACGCCGAAGTTTAATTATTAACCGCTGGCCTACACTGAACTTTAAATAGCCCTGTGAACAGTTCATCTAGTTTGTTTACGATGAAGGACACCTTCCCTGTCATTCAGTTCTGTGACGTAGGACGCACATACGTAACGTCACAGCGTAACGCACGTTTGGGTCCAGGAGCGCCGTTGGAAGTTTGAAGTGGGTTAAATATTTTTACGTTTTAACATAACTAGCGAGTAATAATATTCAACTCCTCTTGTTAAACGGTGCGTAATGACATTGTTGTATAGTACAGATGTCGACGCAGGTTGGCGTTTTATTCGCGCTTAACGTAACGGTACTGTTGTTTTTGCTGTGTCTTAACTGAAGCTAACATTATTAGCAACACTGCTAAGCACAAGCTCCATTCATTTGTTGGAGCTGGCCACAGCGTTAGCACGGTCCAAGCACTAACGATGCATATGTGAAACTTATGTTAGATATGCTAACAAACTTGCTGTTTGCAACAACACTGCATTAGATAACGTTTTTGTATTGTGAAACGGTGATCGTTTAACAGCAGCTAACGTAGTGAAAAGATAAATTGATGACTTTGTGTCTTTTGTTGCAGCCAGCTAAGTTGTCAGTATTGACGGCCCGCGTCTGGTCACACTGACCCATCATGTATCGTCCAAAACCAACTCTGAAGGACCGACAGCACCTTTACAAGCTCATTATAAGCCAGCTGCTCTATGATGGATACACCAACATCGCCAACAGTCTCATCAATGAGGTCAAACCACAGAGTGTAGTGTCGCCCTCTGAGCAGCTGATGCAGCTGGCAAAGACAGGTAAGAGTTGTTTTCTCCATGTGTGCATGTTTGAGCCATGTTTGAGGGTTCAATTGAACGATTACCAACTTTTTTCAGGGATGGAGAATGATGACAGTGCAGTTCAGTATGCCATTGGGCGCTCAGATACGGTGGCACCCGGTGTGGGTATCGATCTGGAATTTGATGCTGATGTCCAGACCATGTCTCCAGAGGCATCAGAATATGAGACTTGCTATGTAACATCCCATAAGGGTCCATGCCGTGTCGCTTCATACAGTCGTGATGGCCAGCTGATTGCCACTGGCTCAGCTGACGCTTCCATCAAGATCCTGGATACTGAACGCATGCTGGCCAAGAGTGCCATGCCTATTGAGGTGAGGCAGGTTTAAAGAGTACACTAAGCATTTTTAACCCAGTGGTTTATGTTTACTGTTTTCTTTTGTGTTTCTTTATGTCAGGTGATGATGAATGAGACAGCGCAGCAAAACATGGAGAATCACCCTGTGATTCGAACACTGTATGACCACGTAGACGAAGTCACCTGCCTCGCCTTCCACCCAACTGAACAGATTCTGGCTTCTGGCTCACGAGATTACACCCTTAAACTGTTCGACTACTCAAAGCCTTCTGCAAAAAGAGCCTTTAAATATATACAGGTCAGATTTTGTACACAAAATGTCTAAGTTTTCCACACAATTTATAGTTTGTCATAGGTTTAGGAAAACTTTCAGTTGCTCTGTAAGTGGAGATGCCCAGTTACATAGAAAACATACAAGGCTTGGAAAATAGCAGATTTTGTTTGTTTACTACTATAATTCTGTTGTAATCCAATCTTCCCTTCATTTGTTTTCCTGCAGGAAGCTGAAATGCTCCGTTCAATCTCCTTCCACCCGTCGGGTGACTTCCTGCTGGTGGGAACACAGCACCCCACCCTCCGCCTCTATGACGTCAACACCTTCCAGTGCTTCGTGTCATGCAACCCGCTGGATCAGCACACAGACACTATCAGCGGCGTCAGCTACAACCCCACCGCCAATAGCTATGTCACCTGCAGCAAGGACGGGAGCATCAAGCTATGGGATGGCGTCTCCAACCGCTGTGTAACCACCTTCGAGAAGGCCCACGACGGAGCTGAGGTCTGTTCCGCTATCTTCTCCAAGAACTCCAAGTACATCCTGTCCAGTGGCAAAGACTCCGTGGTTAAACTGTGGGAGATCTCTGCAGGCCGGACACTGGTCAAGTACACAGGTAAGGGGTGGGTTTGCCAGGTTCAAACTGGGGGGTTAAAGAGAATGTCATAGTTTCAAATTGACTTGAACAGGTTATGCTGATATTTAACATGCCAGGGGAATTTGTAGAAGTTGACCTTATGCTTTTTGGGAAGCAGTGCTCAAAGTGACAGACGGTACAAAGAGTGATTATTATTATTTTATTTTTTTCCCCCTTTCATCTGATTCAGTACGTATCATTATACATGATTCATGAGCCAATGCAAAACTGATACAGATGTACATGGCTTCATCCATGTTTGTTTGAATTTGCACATCAATCACAAAGGGTGCGTTTTGACTAAAAGCAACTAAGTATAAAGGAAATGTATACACTCCTTGGCCACTTTATTATGTACACCTTGCTAGTACCGGGTTGGACCCACTTTTGCTTTATTGGATTGAGATCTGGTGACTGTGGAGGCCATTGGAGTACAGTAAACTCATTGTCATGTTCAAGAAACCAGTCTGAGATGATTTGAGCTTTGTGAAATGGCGCATTATCCTGCTGGAAGGAGCCATCAGAAGATGGTACACTGTGGTCATAAAGGGATGGACATGGTCAGCAACAATACTCATGTAGGCTGACACTTTTAAACGATGCTCAGTTGGTACTAAGGGGCCCAAAGTGTGGCAAGAAAATATCCCCCTCACCATAACACCAGCCTGAATCGTTGATAAAAGGCAGGATGGATCCATACTTTCATGTTGTTTACGCCAAATTCTGACCCTACCATCTGAAATCGAGACTCATCAGACCAGGCAACGTTTTTCCAATCTTCTGTTGACCAGGTATGGTGAGTCTGTGTGACTTCTATCCTCAGTTTCCTGTTCTTAGCTGACAGGAGTGGCCCCTGCTGTGTCTTCTGAAGTAGCCCGTCTGCTTCAAGGTTCGACGTGTTGTGCGTGCAGAGATGCCACGTTCAAAGTTACTTAAATCCCCATTCTTCCCCATTCTGATGCTCGCTTTGAACTTCAGCAAGTTGTCTTGACCACGTCTACATGCCTAAATGCATTGAGGGGCTGCCATGTGATTGGCTGATTAGCCATTTGTCTTAACAAGCAATTGAACAGGTGTACCTAATAAAGTGGCCGGTGGGTGTATTTCATATTTCCAGTCACACCAACAATAATAAACAAGCTGATACATAATGGGTAAACTCACTAAAGTTCAATTTGGGTATTGACTGTGAATTTGGTGATTTCAACATTGTTAAACTAAAGCAGAATTACAAGCATGAAATGCAGTTATTGCACTTGTGTCATCATCAAAAACAAAGTGTTTGAAAATCAACTTAAAATGCAAATACCTATTTGTCAATTATGAATGCACACAACAAAATGCAAAGTGTGATTAGAACCTTTTTTTCCATTAACCAAGTTGACATTGTCTGGAGGCGTTTGAGGGTTGATGTTCGTTGTGCTCATTGGCCTGTGAGATTATGTCACACAGCCATGCTTCCTATCCAAGTAGTGACAAAGTGCTCTCATTGTAACTGTTAAGGATTTCCCAGAAATCAATAAGACAGAGTAGAGTTCTGCTTTATTCAATGTATTAATGGCTATAGGTAGATATTCTTCAGTACAAAACTGTTACATCACCTGTCACTCTAGCATACATTTTGTTAACACCAACCTGAACAGGGATAACATTTACCAGCAGTAGGTTTTACTTTCGGTAGAACATACCAGTGACGTGTAGTGAAGGATTTTAAAACAAAGCGTGACGGTGAAAGCGAGCGGAGCAGAGGAAAAGATGAGCGCTACGTTTCAGACTTTTATTAATGTGTCCGTTAATTAAAGTCTGTCTGTTGTTTTCCAACTGCTGGATAAGTGAAGGCAGTTAGCGCTAACGTTAGCTAACATCTCCTCTTCAGACTGCAGTGTGGAAGCTGAGCAGGAAGCTTTTTGACTGCTTATTCAATTTCATATCATTCATCCACATATAGAGTATACGATGAACCCAGTGCCATTTCTCAAGGCCCACGGTGCTCAATACAAGGTTACAATAATCAACTTTCAAGACAAGACACAAACATGTAACTACACTAGACAAAAAAAGGAACCGATATATGAAGGTGGATTGGAACGTGTTTTGGCTGGAGCATTGTAAAGGGCGTGGTTCAACCCCCATTTACCGCTGGCACTACCAGTACATTAGTATGTTTAGTGTCAACGAATAGTTAAGCCCTAAGACATGAGAATCAAAACTCAACGCTAAAGTGAATTATTTTTGTTCATGAAGTCACTTGTCATTAGGAAAAACACGACCACTGTGGGTATGTAACAGTGGGTAAATCATCATCCGGTATACAGTTTATTTAATTAATTTTCTCAGTGCAGTGCCAGTAACATCTTACTGCACAAGGTGTGTGCGGCGTATCAGAGCTCTCCGTCATGGCTGCCTGCAGCTGCACTCCCCTGTCCTTAAGACTGTAATTTCTAACTTCATCTCCACTAGAAAACTAAAAGGGGGGGGGAGCACGCGTGTTACTTTGTGGCGTTAACAACTATGTTAACACAATGTCCACCACACCCTGCAGCCCCTGCTGCAGCCTGAGAAGCACACAACGATCAGTATTTAATGTTTTTATTAGACTATAATCAAAACTCATGTTTTGTGTAATTTTCGGGACAAACAGGACAGGAGTCGGGACAACTGCTTGTAATTTGGGACTGTCCCGAATTACAAGCAGTTGTCCCGAGGGCGAACAATACAATACATCAATACAGCATCTCCGTGTTATTCACACTGTCAGGAGTTCTAAATACTCTGGTAGACCTTAATACTGCCCAAACCCACTTGCAACACCACAGTCATATCCTCTGACATACTTCAAGAACACAGTTGTTGCTGCGAAGAGAGCAACCTGCAGGGAAGACAAATGGGTAATGACACACACACACTCGTTGATATGCATTTACTTATTTATTCAGTTTTATTTATAAAGCACCAATTCATAAAAGTTACCTCATTGCACTTTTCCTATAGAGCAGGTCTAGACCGTACTCTGTGATATTATTTACAATAATTACAACAGTTACCACAATGAGCAAGTACTTGGCGATAGGGGCAAGGGAAAAACTTCCTTTTAACAGGTGGAGAGACCTTGAACAGACTGGGGTGACTGGGGTGGGCAGATATCTGCCTAGACCGTTTGGGGGTGAGAAAGAGACAGCGAGCGAGAGAGGTTGGGGGGGAAGCAGCCAACACAATATCCACACAGAATTACAAACAGTATTGTGGTTTTTGTTCTGTCTGTGGTTAAATTCATCAATCATTTAGAAGATTCCAAACTAGAAATGTTGGATTAGCTTCCTGTTTGCAAGACATTCAAATCTTAAAATACTTTAATTAGTTAATTACATCACTGCTACAGTGCGTGAAACAATGCTGCTGTGACTTCTTGATGAATCCACGCTGACTGACCGTGACTGGTTGTTACTAAATGTCAGTAAAAAGGAAATAACAGCACTGTAATACTAAAAATATTGATTTGAGAAAATAGTGTCACCATTGCATAGTTTGTCCACCAGAAGGCACTGACAAGTTTACTTTTACATTGTGGAATTTCCCACTCGGTACAAATTTCAGTCACAATTCTTTAATAACCAAATTTAAGAGATTTTTGTTTAAAAAAATACAAAGAGGGGGGGGCGTTTCACACTACATTTGGTTTGTACAGGTTGGGAAGTCCAGTTCAGTACTGGGACATCCATCGTAGTGTTCCCCAACTGTGTGGAAGCTGGTCCTGGACCTACATTCTAACATTAACAGCTCTGTACATCTGCTCATTAAAGTATGTAAGGTAACCAGCCAGGCACATTTTATCTCATTAAAACCAGCTCTACACAGCAATACAAGAACAATAGAACTCCCTTATTTCTTACTTCAACATGCTGACTTTTGCCTAACACATGCACATATTTTAGATCATTACGGTTTACATTTTTAACCAACTCATGGAGCTATATTTTGCTTAATTAGCTTGCTAGTTACTGTTGATAAAATCTATAGCGTCAGCCAAGCAAATTGACCGTCGCCCACATGACACAAGAAGCTTGTTTTTCTCTAACTCTGTTAAGGACCTCTTGTTTGGAAAACTAAGAATTTCAGAGGTAAATCCGCCACCATTATTATTCATTTGAATGGCATAGAAAATGAGAAACTGTAGGTTTGAAAAAATGGAATGCTTGACACGTATAGCAACAGTAACTAAGGGGGCGGGATTAGCAAATGGTCAATTAATCGTAAATTAAAATGTTTGCATTCAGCCCTGATTTTGATTTAAATTGTGTGGCGTTAGTTGTGTATGGAGTCCTCCTAGTGACATGTTCTCTGTATAGGGGCGGGGCTGAGCGGCCGTCAGATGCATCGTACGCAGGGCGTGTTCAACCACACAGAGGACTACGTTCTGCTGCCAGATGAGCGCACCATCAGCCTGTGCTGCTGGGACTCGCGCACGGCCGAGAGGAAAAACCTGCTGTCTCTGGGTCACAACAACATCGTCCGCTGCATTGTCCACTCACCCACCAATCCTGGCTTCATGACCTGCAGCGACGACTTTCGGGCCCGCTTCTGGTACCGCCGCACCACCACAGACTGAGACACGTTTCTACTCTGCCGCCTCCCTTCCCGAGTCGTCTCCTCTCACTGAGAGACAAACAGATTCTGAATGAATTCTGCCGTCTCCGTAACCTCAGTGAACTCGTCACTTTCTTCTGATCTGTGGTGTCTTTCATTTTTACTTCATTTGAAACTGTGCAGTGGAATTTTTGTACAGACCCTCAGAAACGTTGTCATTGCACCATCTGAAAGAGTAACGAGTGATTTATCAAAAAGAGAAGTTTCCCCAAATGTCTTCTCTTTTTGATAAAAACACTTATGTCTTAAGTCTAACCTTTACAATTTTAGTGTTAACCAACAGCCCGTATTTCTCAGTTGTATGTCAGAAATGACATTAGAGGTGGTTTGCTGTCTTTTTCCACATTTATATTTTATCTGTGTCCTTTTGTTGTATTTCATATTTGTATTAAACAAAGGAACAAGTGTTGTTTTTTTTTTTTTTTTTTTTTTTTTTTTTTATTAAAGTTGATGGTGAAAAGTCCCCTTCAAAGCTCTTAACCACAGCTATGGTAATATCCTGTAGATATTTTAAGACCATAGTTGTTGCTGCAAAGAGAGCAACCTGCAGGGAAAACAAATGGGTAATGACACACACACTCATAGATATGCATTTACTTATTTATTCAATTTTATTTATATAGCACTAATTCACAATAAAAGTGACCTCATTGCACACAGGTCTAGACCGTACTCTGATGTTATTTACAATAATTACAACAGTTACCACCATGAGTAAGCACTCATGGTGACGACAGGGGCAAGGAAAAACTTCCTTTTAACAGGTACAAACATTGTGTTTTTTGTTTCTGTCTAACCCTAACCCTGCTGGATGAGCTTCCTGTCTGCAAAACATTCAAATCTTAAAATACTTTGTTTCATGACATGCTCATAAATCTGATGTCCTCCTCGGCTCCGGCCTGTACCCTCAGACTTGAGGGTCACCTGACTCCAAGCCCCATCACTCCTGCATTCCCCCACCCCCACCCCCACCCCAACTCTCCCAGACACTACTGTTTGTGTTGTCCACACAACAACGAATAAAGCCGCAAGAATTTCTGCTTCAGACACCCCACCCCCTCCAACCTGCCTCAAAATGTATCACATATGGAGGAATACATCAAGTTTATAAGAAAAGGAAGCAAAATGCAATGGGAAAACATTGAGTTAGTTGGAAAAATGAGTGACAAGCTATGTACTTCTGCTTTTCTAGGAAGATATGGGGGGCGGGGGGTAGAGTGACGTGAAGCTGAATGAAAAAATACCCACAGAAACAGTGAAGGGGTGGGGCAGCTGCAAAGAAGGGGGTGTCTCTCCAGCCAATGGGGCTGCGGGAAAGCGGCTCTGACAATGACATGGACTTCAGTTGCCCCGCCCCAGGTGTAAAACAGTGTGTCTCTCAGCGGCAGCTCAGACAATATGCTGGTTAGACAGGAGGACTGAATCCCCGAGAGTTTTCGCACACACTTGTGGTTGAGATGGTTCACTGAAAACTGACCCTCTGTGGACGGATCTTTTTTTCTGTGAACACAGCTGCTTAACAAACATGGTGAGTCCCGCAGCTGCTCCACTACCTTTAATTTAAATTTAAATTAATCAGTCAACTTTAATTTTGAATGATTTCTAACCTCAGCTTTGATACTGTAATGCATACTGTCATGTCTTTTGTATCTACTCTGTTGGCTACTGTTGCTTGTCCAGAGTGTCCCTGCAGACCACCTGCTTGGATTTCACTTGAGCTTGCAGTGTCAGCTACTGCCTATTTCTACACACAGCCCCTCTGACCTGCTCTGCTGTTGGCTGTAATCTGAGAGGGTCAATCCTGACAGAGCTGAGAGTGAAACTTTATGAGCCTCATTACACACAAGCATTTAGAAGTGAGATGATCAAGTCAGGCTGCACGGAACCAGATAATTAGGATTAGGCAGATGTTTCCGTTCTTACATTGGGGTCATTTATACTGTGGACGCTGGGGACATGTCCCCACCACTTTTTTTAAAGCAAAATTTGTTAAAAAACATTCTGAAATATTGCTTGCAGTTAAATAACAAATGAAAATAGTTTTAGAAAGGTTAATTTGCACATTAAGAAAACATGCAATTAAAATATAGAAGAAACAAATGTGCATTGTCCAGAAAAAGTAACTTAAGGTAAAAAAAACAACAAGCTGCTGACTATAAAAACAACCCAAAAACATGCAACACCAATCAGTAACTTTAACAACTTCTTGACAGTTTCTTTTTGGCCAAGTTTTCCGCTCTCTCCCTGTGAACATGACAAAAGAGGAGGGAAGACTAAATCACGCCAATTTATGTGTTGCCTCAGTAGGGATGATATTACATGAGAAAAGCTGCACAGAATGACTGAGAGCTGCACTGCATTAGATTATATTAGATCTATATATTTTGAAATGCCACCTGTATTTTCTGTTTCCTTTTACATAAATAAAAACATTTCCACCATAAATTGGTGCAGAAACTTTCACCAGAATGCAGAAAAGGAAGTTTTTAAAATTTAAAATTAATCTTAAAATTTCCTGGAGGAGCTCTCCCCAGACCTCCCCGCTCGTCGTCTTGTTCTCGTGAACCTAATATTGCGAATCGTGATGTCTTGCAAGCTAAGTGTCACTTCACATCCTTAATCTGAGCCCCTGTGTCCCCACCGCTTGATTTATGAATGATAAAACCAATAAATGGGTCTACATATTTCTGATCTCAAACTCCATGCATGTGTTGCTGTGCTGGGAGTGCACTTTTTTATTTGAACTTTTGTGGCTGCTTCGGTTCCCATGCGCGCCTGTTGAAACCTCATATTCTCTGTCCAGCTTGATGCCTCTTTAAACTCAAGATGTTGCAAAAAAGATTAAACTTAGTACCAGAGAATGTCTCTTCTTCTACAGTCTCTCCACGTCTTTGTTGAGTCTTGTATTGACAGATTTAATTTATTTGATGGAAAATGTTTGAAAAGCCTTGTCATGAGTTATGTAACAGCAAAGCATTATCTTCTCAAGTCCTATCGGTAGTTCACAGTAGAGGGAACGGATATGCCTCATCCAGACATTTTCCCATGCAAAGCAATAATGTGACTGAGCTCATCTTATTCATCACTTCTTTAAAAAAACTGACTGGTTTGGTTATTGACTCACCGTCAGCTTAACCAATCTCATTTCCGATGTATACGGTTATTTCAAATTAGAATTTCTTTTTTAGCTCATAGAGCTATTTTGGAATGCCTCGTGTGCTGTGTTGTTTTTATCTGAGAGCAGGGACAGTCATGAGGGCTTACACATCAGGAGGCTGCAGGAAGAAGTGGCAGCATCCTCTTCACATCTCACTCAAGGAATTTGAAACACTTTTCTTTTGCGTCTAATTCACCATATGCCGTTTATGTTATCCATACACCATGTGTTTAACTGCTGAGGACTATTAATCTACTTCAAAAGTGAGAGGCCCCCATCAATCATGCTGTTAGCCAAAGAGTTTGAATATAATTGCCAACTGGACCATTGGCTTCTGATTAACATCACCAACTCTGATATCTAAATGAATTCAGTCACTGGTCGATAGAGCTGAGACTTGTATGGTACTAATAAATAGATGGATTAACACATTAATGGCTTGCAACAATACAGGGACTTTCCACAACCACTTTTCTGAATGCAGAAGCTGACGGCATCAGTTCTGGTTTTAGTGGGAGGTTAAGCAGAAAAGCAGGGCTGTGGCTTTTTAAAGCCGCTCTAATAGATTTTTGTATATTAACAATCAATAAAATTACTATGTCTAATGTGAAAGGCACTGTGGAACGCTCTTCCCTCAGACCTCCATGGTCTCTTTAAAAACAGTTGAAGACTTTTTTATTTAAACAGGCCTTTGTCTCACCATGAGCTGTGTTATTTATACAATCGTGTGTTTTCCCCTCCATAGGTGCTTCGGTTTTATTGACTGATTACTTTTATGGTTTTATGATGTTTGGTTCTTGACTATTTACATTTATTCATTTAGCTGACGCTTTAATCCAAAGCTATACATGTCAGAGGTCGCACGCCTCTGGAGCACCTAGGGGTTAAGTGTCTTGCTCAGGGACACAACGGTGGATGGGTCCCAGTTGAAAGGAGACTGAATATTGGACTTAAGTGGTGAGACACACGACTCCTAATAAATACTAATGCTGCATTGCCAAACATGTTGTTCCAATCAACTTGATAAGATGATAATATGTCAGTGTTGCATTCATGCATGGTAGCTTGTGTGTGGTACTGAGCCTCAAACCACATATCCCATAAAGCCTTTGCTTTTCATTGCAAAGATAATGTTGCTACTTTAAACATTGTGTTTGGTAGTGTGGCTGACAAGGGCAGGCAAACGCAGAGCAATCATAGACTGTATAAAAGAAGACGTCACCCGTTTTTGGACTGCCGTTTTGAAGCCTCGAGTTTGTCTTGAGAAGGGTCCTGCTGCAGCTGGATTTAGTTGGTTTGGCTGATAGATATTTGGACGAGACGGCGGAGCTAACGGCCGTATGCGGAGCTAGCTAGCTTGTAACATTACATCTGTAATTCACCCTAATTGTCATTTTAACAGGGCTGATAACTTTGTCTAACGAAAAACAGGCTTAAAACTAAATGTACTCACCAGAGAAAGTGAACAGCCAACTCCTAATAAGCTGTTCCAACGGCGCTGGTTAAATTTACACAGTGCCGAGGATACGAGTCACTCTAGCCTGATTGACAGGTCGCCATGGTAACAACTTGTCAATCACAGATAATCCCGCCCTGAAGCATACTCTGCTTTATGGTTTATTTTCCTCTAAATGGGACCATTTACTAAATGAACATCATGCTGTGTTGAAGAAGACATGAAACTGAGACCATAACCTCATTAGGAAAGTGTTTACGGAGGTAATTATTCAGGTGAGAAGTAGGCTCATTTCTAATGGAACCAGACTTCTGTTTGCAACCAGAACAGTCGCCCCCTGCTGTCCGTTCAATAGAATGCAGGATTAAGGGACTCCGCGCTAAGTGGTTGTGTTGACTGGACGTGCAGCATTTTTCCATTGCATTTATTTTTGGGGTATGTGTGCATCGTTTCTGTATTGGCAGCTTGTTTGCTGTTAAAGTATTTGTTCTGGCTTTCTGCACCATGGCAATTCATGTTTGTTTTAGATTTTTATATGTGTTAAGAATTGGCATAGTTTCTGAAGCTGCAGCATGTTGGAGATGTTTTGGCCCGTTTGCCCTTGTCAGCCATTGTAGTTTGGGGATGTAAAGCCATCTCCATTTGTGATTTTAAAGATTCCTTGAAGTCTCCTTGTAAACAGTGTTTCTCACTGCATTTTGTGTATCCTTGTGGCCTAACAAAACATTTGCATACATTTTTTGAACGTTTTGAATCCATGTTTGCTAGCTAGCTTAATTCAATGTCAAGGTCCACTTACTAACTTTTACTGGTAGTCTTCCCATGCAAATGGAGTTTGCTCAGTTGTCATGTGTCACTTTTCTACAATCAAAACAGTGCTCCATAGAAAATTCCACAGGATATCATGTTACACAACAAAGTCAAAAGCCGTATTAGGAAATCGTAGGAATTGCTCGTAGGAAATGTTAAATTTCCTTTAACATTATTATAGAATTGTCTCAAATAGAATGAGGTCATCTTCAAATGTTTAATGCAGCTTATTTAAATTGCAGTTAGAAAGTGTACAAAGACCCAACAAAGACCTGCACTGAAACAAACCACTGCCTGTAAGTCAAAATTGGTTCAAACACAGTATCAACCACCCAACATGCTCTTTAACAGTGTAACTGTAACAGCTAAAAGTAAAGCAACAAAGTGACCACATGTATTAACATATATTAACATATATTCACTGTGACAAAAGGCAGAAGATCAGACTGGGTATAAATAAACCAGAGTGTCAGCAGTGAGATAAGTTCCTGCCACAGAGCAGTGAGTCTGCAGCCTGCATCTTATCTGCTGCTGCTCACATTGTCTAGTCTGTCATCCACTGTTACTGAGAAACAACCAACTGTCTTTTAGATGATTGAAACTGTTCTAGGGCTGTCCCCGACTAAGGATTTACATAATCTAATCAGAATCGTCAAGTCCTGCTTATAGTCGACTAGTCGAATCATGTGTATTTATATATCACGTGCTGCTGACAGCTGCATGCACGTTGTGGTTCCTCGCGGGTACATTTCAAGTAGCCGGCTATTTAAAAATGATAAAATATTCTTTGTGTGGTTCATCAACAGTGATAAATTATCCGAAAGTCCCGCAAGGTTCAGACAACTTGGCACAACACCAGTTAAGCTGGAGCTCTGTCTCTTCAGCAAGTGTTCCTCTTCTGCCACTTCACACATACACTTTACGCCTGCACATGCGCACTGATGACCCAGGGTTAGGGTTACAATTTTGGATTTATTCACGCACTTTAAAAACATTTATTGAAAGTTTTATTTTTTTTTACATGTTTATTTACAGCATTAAACTTTGAAATGTATATTGTAATAGGCTGTATATTAACTTATTGGGAGAAAACTGTCAGTCAGACGTTGAGCACCACCATATCGCCAAAATAGCAATAATAATAACTGAGTGGTAACTTACCAGTTTTCACCTCAAAACTCATTCTGTCCCTTGAAAAGTGTATTTGTTGGTACCCCATAGAGAAGATCATAAATCATTGGATTACAGTGCAGTTTAAAACAAAATAGCTTTTTCAATCTTGTAATGAGTCATTCAGCCTAATTAGTGTAGAGCCCGACCGATATGGGATTTTTAAGACCGATACAGATTTCAAATTTTGAGATTTTACTCCGAAATGCCGATATATCAGGCGATATTTTCCCCTTCTTATCAGAAACACATAACATAAACAAAGATTAGCCCTAAAATTTGTTGTTATGAGACCTCACCAAGAGAACATGCTGAACAAAAATATAACTAAATATATCAAAGTTTTTATAAAGAAGAGTCAAATATTTAAAACTACAAAAAAGATCCATTATAAACTATAGAGTACTACTACTAAGTGCAGTAGTTATTACCTTACACGTAATCTGCCACAATGACTATTTTCAAAGTAGCATATTCACATCTAGTTTATCCCTTTACCAGCACGCTTTAATTCTATCCAGAGCTACGAGAAACCATTTCCTAACCACCATCTGGCGTAAAACATGCCGTCTATGATACAGTGACCCAGAGGAAACGCAGCTCTTGAATGCATCTAATACTACATGACTGTCGACATCGAGGACCTGCAACTTTGAGATTTCACACTAACGTTGCACATTTGAAAAAGGGGCTAGATAACTTTGTTAGGCGGGAAGCCGTGTTAGATACTTAGCTCACGAATATTTACATATTACCTCTGGTTTGATCATTTCTGACGCACCGACTGTACCTACAGACAAGCGGCTCTCATGTTTAGAATTTGTTAAACATTATAGTTTAACCGCTCAGTAACGTTAGCGCTCTTCCACTGATCAACACGGCATTAGCTTTGTGGCTAATCTAATTTAGCTATGTGCAACGTTTGCCGCTGTAAGTGATGTTAGAAAATATTTGGAAGAGATAAACTTGGGAGAAATGAGAGGTCCGTTCACTAAACTGTTTCAGAACCAAATCTACAATCACGTCTGTCAGCAGCAGAGCGAAGGATCCCACACTCCGTTTCTTTTTTAATAGTCATAAATCAGCTGTTATAAACGCCGATATCATCGTGTGCACAACACTGAACAAAGACCAGAGATGTGCGCCTGACACAGGGTGTCTTGAATCTGTGCAGGGTACAATGAAACCTCAAGACTGTTGAGGCATTCTGGAGCAAAATTTACTGCCCACTCTCAGAAAGCTTTGTCTCAGTCAAAGGTCACGGGTCCTCCAACAGGACAACAACCCAAAACACACAGCTAAAAGCACCCAAGAATGGATAAGGCTGCATTCATACCAAAGACAGAGATTGATCAGACAGACCTGCTATGAGGGAGTACTCAGTAGTAAGCTATGAGTAAGACATTAATTGCTGTGCAGCTACTTGGCGTTGGATCGTTCTTGAAATGGGATTTCTGGTTAATATTTCCAGTTGTGCTACAATCAGCACACACGTCACACAGATGGGCCACGTAGTGACACTCCCACACTGCTGCACAAGCCTGCTCTAACTGCCACAATGCTTGATTTGATGTGAATACAGCCTAAGAACAACACTGAACTCAATACTTTCAAACATCTATGAAAAGAGCTGGAACTTGCAGTCTGGAGAAGGTGCCCATCAAACCTGAGACAGCTGGAGCAGTTTGCTCAAGAAGAGTGGGCCAAACTACCTGTTAACAGGTGCAGAAGTCCCGCTGAGAGCTGCAGAAAACATTTGATTGCAATGATTGCCTTAAGTTAAGGGTTCTATCATTATTGTCCATGTCATTTTGATTAGTTTTATTATTGAAAATATTATATTGAATAAAAAATCAAAAGCAAAGTCTGATTTCTGTTAAATGTGGAACAAGCAATGGTGGATGCCAATTGTGTCAGTTTCATGTTACAGTATTTAAAAGAAAGTTGTTGTTTGCGGAGGGGTACCAACAAATGTGAGCACATCTGTATGTTCAGTTCCTCTCAAGACAAACTGATATATTTCAACTGCCAAGAACTGCCAATTCAATTATTTTAACATTAACGGCACATAAACTGATCAGAGTAAAGCAAATCTTGAGATCTGCATGCAACAAAGAACAAAATAATCTGTTGGACATTGCATCAATGTGCCCACCTTTAATAGGCTATTTTGTTTAGTTTTGAAAAGAAGAGGTCCTAGGAAGTTTTCTTTAGTCGTGTGCCTTTGTGTATGAGATTTAGACAAAGTTCTCAACAGTTCCCATACAGGAAATACCAGGGCAGCTGTAGCGAGTCAATGTCACTGCCACAGAGCCTGCATTAGACTCCACAGCCTCCTCTTGGATTTGTTTGGGTTGGAGAGAGGGTTGACAAAGGTAATTTTCCATGGAACACGTCTGAGGATCATTGAGATGATAAAATTGATCGACCAGGAACGAATTCCCAACATCTAAGACAATCATTTACAGGGATTCCAAATCTCTCTCTGTGTTTTCCCTCTGATTGGCTGTCTCTCCCTGTCTGTCCTTCTCGTCTTCCCCCTGCCCCTGTCTTTGTATCTAAGATACTGTGGGAAAGTCTAATATGTCATATTTACAGAGTGACTTCCTGTCCAAATTCAAGAAAAGAGATTATGTTAACTATGTGGCTTGCCTCATCTTGAACACCCTGCTCCCGCCACTCTGTCTGGGAAAATGAAGCATTTTCAATATTTTAGGAAACCTTTAGTCACGTGTGACACATTTCTTCACTGCCACTGTGGGTGTTGTGCTGAGCCTGGCATGTGTCCATGCTGACCTGCCCCCGGGGTCGTGCCCAGGCTGTCAAGGGGCAAAAGGTCAAAGTGAGGTGCCATTCCCACACTGGGATCCACATCTTGGACTGGTTCCTGTTCCAGTGGGTCTCGGGGATTGGACACTCTTATTAAGTTCACATAATATTGTGTCTCCACAGGTGATTTCTCATTATGTGGGGAAAAGTTACCCAAAATAATCACACTTTCAAAAATGGTGTTTTTGATTCTTGTGAAGATATGCCTGATTAATGCACTTCGGTGGCTGCATAATAGTTACCTAACTATATGAATCATGCAGTATATGATGAAACACCAGTAATGGTCAGTTTGAATATTAATGCGCTGAGGATAAATCACCACTCTTTGCCTTTCAGCGAGGGACTATTTGATAATCAATCAATTGATTAAACCTCAATGTCATTTTTCAAAGTAATATAATATATCCTTTCTTTTACTAAAGGGTTGAATTCATAAGCTATAAAACACACCATTACCGCTTTCAATTCACTCAGCAGTTTAGCTGCTACTGCCTTAACTGCTATGACCAGTAGCTTATGTTAACAAATGTTAGCTATCTTTAGGTAAATATTACTGTGTCACAGACGTTAGTCCAGTGATAACCATTGTTTCTGACAGATTTCCTAAGGCCTTCACCACTACATCTACATATCGCAGTAACCAAAAATCTAAATATTTGAGCCGAACAAATACTAAAGAACTTCAACAATGAATGTAAAGCTATTCCTGCACCTGGAAAAATCTAAATGACTATTACCAAAGTACCATTTTTATCAATGGTTTTAGAGAAGACTGTTTACTTCAGACAGAATCTGCTCTCATCCAACTGCTGCTGGTTTGATTTGAATTCTTATTGATTTGAGCTCTGCTTTTGACACTGTGGATCACTCTATTAGAAAAAGTAGGGTTGGCATCAGGAACACTGCTCTAAGTAGTTTATATCCTGTTTATCAAACAACACTTTCTCAGTGATCTTCGGCGGCCCCTCTGACATGTGGTGTTCCCCAAGGCTCCATCCATTGCCCCTTGTTTTTCTGTACATGCTACCACTGGAATATATCATAAATAAACACACAATCCAGTGTTGTTATGCAGATGTCAGACAAATTTGTGTCCCGTTAAAAACCAGTGAAGAATGCAATTTTAAAAGTATTTTATCCTGGCTGTCAGAAAAGTGTTCAACAAATCAGGAATAATTATTTTTGGTCCCCCAAGGTCCATCCCTATTTTACCGAAACATCTTGGATCCCTGTCTTCAATTATCAAACCTGCTGCCAGAAACTTGGGTGTGATATTTGACGGGGAACTTTCATTTGAAAAACAAATTGCAAACTTGTTCATGTTTTATCAGTTAAGGAGCATCTCAAATCTCATCTTTCTTGAGAAGGCCATGCATGGTTTCATATCAACTCGATTAAATTACTGTTCATTGTATTCAGGCTTCAGCCAAAAAAACTATCTCATGCTTTCAGCTAGTTCAAAACACAGCTGCTACTAGATTTCTTTTCAAATATTTATCTTATCGTTTTATTGTTTTTTAAATTTTATTTCTGTATTAATTTGATTGCCTGTGTCAATCTTGATTCAACCATGTAAAGAACTTTGTAACTTTGTTTTTGAAAAGTGTTACAATTATTATTATTATTTATTACTAAGTAAGTTCTCTGACTTTATGACTCTTGTGCTCCACTTGTGCTACTGTTACACTAGGTTTTAGAATGCAGCATTATCCCATAATTTTCACACTGGAAAAGTCAGCAAAAGCTACATAGTCTTGCTTTAAGTAATTTTTGAAGCAAAAATGCCTAACATTCTCTGGTCAAATGTGCAACTTTCCTGCTTTTCACTTTTATATTGCTTTAAATTGATTGATTTTGGAGTGTTGGTTGAACAAAAAAGTAATTTCAATCTTTAGTAGTGGGGCAATTTTTGGTTGTTTTCTTGTTTAATTTTTTAGAGTGACTAATCAAAAAGTCCAACTTGAGTGTTTGGTGCAAGGGTAACAGTTGGACATCATATTACTGTGAGTTAAAAATAGAATTGTATTCTTTCTGCCTTAGAGCAGTGCAAACACTCCACATCCAGCTTTCTATTTATTCGATATAGCTGAGATGGCCTGAAGTAGCTTAATTTGGTAGCTTGGAGGTAGCTTACTGTCTGAACAGAAGCTTCTTTCCAGGACTTTTTAAAAGCATTTCTTGCGTTGTGTCTGACGGCCGATGTTAATTTGTGAACAGGATGGAGCAGAGAGACGGGAGAGGTGAGGGAGAGGCAGAGACAGCTGTGCGGTTAAAGTGCTGAAGGCCAGCTGTCAGAGGGCCTGATCTGCACAAGCAGGCGTGTGCAGGAATCCAAAAGAGTCACAGCTGAATCTGACTTTGTTACTGTACTGGGTGATCAACATACAGACCGAAAAGCCGGACAAAGACAGCACAAGGCCAGGACTTCTGCTCAGGACAAGTGATATGAATTTCAGTTTCTCGTGACGAGGCGTGGTTGGAAACGAAGAAAAACCAAACAAAAAGTAAAGTTTCCCAATTAACAGGTCACATGGCCCACTGCAATTACAGGCTCTGAAACTCTGCAGGCTATTTACACATACATCATGTCTGGGTGGATAAAATACATTTTGTGCAACACAAGTAGTTTGCTAATGTCAGTTGCTAACGTCATCTTAGGATAGTGCACTTTCATGATTCCAAATGAGGAAGTACAATAACGTAAACTTTGTGGTACTGTCGCTGACTGTCATCTGACCCTATGTTTTTTTTCGCTTGCATGTCTGTAGCATGACCCAGAGGATTAGGCAGGGAGTTTGCTGAGGCTGTGTGTGTGCGTGTGCTGAAGGGGGGGGGGGGGGCATAGTCTGCTGCGGTCAGTGTGCTCTACAGGCTTGCATCCTAACAGGTGCTGAGTGTGTTGTTGGGCTCTGATGGTGAATGGGCTCTTTGTTTCAAAGGATTCACCCTCAGATAGCAGAGCCTAAGAACCCCCCACCCCGACACAAAAACACACACTTATCAGCTGAGGGTGGGGTGTGTGTTTGTTTTGTCGAGGGTATAATTCTATATAATTATTCATATTCTTGCACTTCTCAACGTGTCAGTGGTGGAATGTAACCAAGTACTTTAACTCAGGAATCAGTACACATTTGAGGAACTTGTATTGTATAATTTTATGCTTCTGTATACTTAGTCCACTATGTTAAAGAGGGACATATTTTAGCTAATACTTTATACTCCATTACATTTATTTGACAGTTATTGTTACTTTGTAGATTAAGATTACAAACAAACATATTATTGCTGATAAAATATAAAGCATTGTTATAGATTAAGAATTTAACTATCAAACAGTATATAAAGTAGTTAAATTTAGCTCCACTACCTGTACAACATAAAATTATATCTATATGCTAATGCATCAGTAATAATAATCAAACAATATAAGCTAAAGAGCTAAAATGTTTGCGTTACATTTATTTAGCTGACTTTCATCTAAAGTACAGTAAGTGCTTTTCAACCATGTGGATACGACCCAAAAATTGCAAAAAATTATCAAGTATATCACTGACTTTGTGTAGAGAGAAAAGAGGAGAGGACCCTGAACAGAACCCTGAGAGACCCCAGAAGGGGGGCTACAAGGTTCAGACACACGTTCTCTCCAAGTTACCCTGTAAGTGCAGTCTTTGATGTAGGATGTGAACAGGGTTAGAGTGCAGTGCCAGTTCTTGGAGGGTGGAGAAGAGGATCTGGTGGTTTGCCCTGTCAAATGCTGCTGAAATGTCCAGATGGAGGATGACGGCGGTGCAGTGGATAAGACCCATGCCTTTGGTGTGGGACACATTGGTTCTGTTCCCACTGAGTGTGAACACCCATTCTTTCTGTGTAGCTACGCAGTAAGTCAAACCACAACCTGCTGGGTGTGAATTCAGCTATGCCTAGTGGTTTTGGTTGCAAGGCATGTTTTATTAGTCACAGCTTGTCTCTACCTACACAACAAGCCACCGCAGCAGAGAGGTTGAAGTAAAAGAAAATTTCACACTTCCTTGTATGTGGTCATTGCCCAGTCTGATTTAGATTTGTCACATCGAGAAAAAAGCTGGGCAGTTTATGAGCTCTACCTTTCGTGACAGTGAAGAATGCCTCAAAATATGGCAGCAACTTTACAGGGAAACATATAAAGGACATCCATGCATAATAGTCTGTGATCATTCTTGGATTAAAAATATGTATTTGTAGTTTTGGATTGAGGAGATAGGACGCCTGCAAGCACGTAAGAGGAAGCTTTGAAGGAACTTGTTTTCCATTTACTTCTCTGTAGGAAGCACAACTAGGAAGTGAAAATACAGAGAAGGAAAGATGTCATTCAAAACAATAAGAGCGCCACTTGTGTTATTGTTGTTTCACAAACACTTTAAATAAATGGGAAATAGTTACTTTGTGACAACTAGTTGTGTGTTATTATGATTATTATGAAATGACTGCAATACTTCCTTGTGAATGTGATGAGGACTCAGATGTGCAACTCGTAGCAACATTTTGCAAAAGGAAATGTTGTCATGGGCCTTCAGCAGCAAAAATAACTTCTGTCATTTAAAATGTGCCACACACGACCTGCTGTTTTCCCCCTATGTTTTATTTCCATTTTCTCTGTTCTTTATTTTAGAACAAACTTGCAAAGGCTCTGTATGACAACACTGCAGAGTGTGCAGATGAGCTGGCCTTCAGAAAAGGGGACATCATCACGGTGATGGATCAAAATGTGGCCGGCACCAGCGGATGGTGGATGTGCTCTCTTTATGGACGGCATGGCCTGGCCCCTGCAAATAGACTGCAGCTTTTAACAGTGCAAACTGGAAGCACTGCAGGCTCCTCAATCCTTGTCACAGAAAATCTCAGATCAATTGATGTTAAAACTGATGACAGTGTGAAAAATATCTACCAGATCCCAAGTGTTCCCCGACCGTCCAGCAGCTCGGCTTATGAACGCATGGACATGATCTACAAGGTCCCGTCCACTCCTTTATCAGCTTCAAAAAGTCCAGCCCTATCAGCACTTAAGAACAACACAGAAGAACCGGAGAGAAACAAGGTACAAATTAATTTCGCACAGTATGATTGACTTTATGTAGAAAAGAGCAAAAACCTAATAGCAGATATTAGTCTGTGTATTTCTCTGAGGTCAAAGTTTGTCCTTTTCCTTGGGAAGTGTTCACTCTCACAATTAGAGAGGTAGACTGTTGCAGAAATGCTATGCTGTGAAACCCCTGCTGGCAAAAGAGCTTTCAGATGGGGACCACTGGCCTCTCCCTGGGGACAGGCATGCAGCACCGTGGTCTTTATGGGCCTGTAAAAGACAAACAGACACAGACTTCAGACACTTTTAACTGCAAACAGCAGCCCATGCCGCCAGAGACTTCAGAAAGACAGAAGTGTCTGTATGGTTGCCTATGCAGCAGAAGGTGGGAAGAAATATACCCACATGTTCACCATTTCCTTTCCTGCTCCAGGGGAGTCGTGTTCCCTTCTGCAGTAGCCACCTAATATTCAATGAGCAGCATGGTTTCTATTATAGAGCTGCGTTAATTGGCAAAGTGCATGCATGATGGGGTTCTCCGGTACTCTCAACGGGCTTCAGAGCAAACACTGTCCATATAAATGCGTTGAAGTAGAGGTCAGTGAGGTAGATGTAGCTTTGATCAAAGCAGTGCAAGTGTTGCCAGTCAGCCTCAATATTATAGCCTGTCTGTCTTGTCTGCAGCCTTCATTCTTCAGCATGGCGTCCAGTCCAAAAGGGGAGGTTTATGATGTTCCAAGCCAAGCAAGACGAGCTTCTCCTTTCACTGTGAGCTCTTGAAAATATACACAATAAAATGCATCAAAAGTAGTGACTAGTGACTAATTGTGGATATTGTGCCACTTTAGTGGTTACTGGTCTGATGTCTCTACTGTTATTGTAATGTTCTATTTGCAGGCATCAACAACTCCAAGACATATGCCGCAAACACAGTCATTGCCTCCAGTTTCGGAGCTGGAGAAAAGATTTGACTCTCCGGAGAGTTTAAGGTGTAGCAGTCCAGGAGACTCTTACGTAAGTTTCAGACATTTGGAGGGATTAATGAAGTAAGGAATCTATGATGTGCTCACTTTAAAATGCAGTCTTTATTTGAACTTCTTTTTAGACATGAAAAGTAGTAGTAGAGCATGAGAGAGATGTTCCAACCATGACCAACCCCCCAATTCTGAGGTTGTGTCATATACTGGCCATCTGGGCCGGTTGACCACCAAACGGATATCACCATTGTATTTATGTTAGACATCTTTTCATTTGTTTTCAGGAAGTCAGAATGAGATTTGTGCTGTTTTGTTTTTATGAATTAAAGGGAACCAGAAGATAAGAGAAAAAGAGAAGAAAAGAATAAATGCATATGTAGTTACATTAAAAAACAACCATAACTGACTGTCACGCACACAATTTTTGCACTTTCACAGTATACCCCTGCATCAGAAAGGTGTAGGGAAGAGGCGCTCTTTGACGATCCAACAAGCACTAAGTTTGAAGCATACTTACTTTCTACTAAGTAGAAATTAATGTCTGCTTCATTTCTAAAGTTCTTTTCTTTCTGTGAAATTGACAACTTTGTTCTTGTGCATAGGTGTATGCTGTTCCACCCCCTTTGCCTCAGGACCCAAATTATGACATCCCTGTTCCCTCAGCCATAGAGGCCAAACAGAAAATAATCAATGGATACAACACCCTTCCCAACTTCCACAAGCCTGAGTGGATTTATGATGTGCCAGTGGGTCCTGAGAAACAAAGTCCACCTCAAGGCTCCTATGATACCATGCCCTCCAAAGCTGTTTGCAGGCAGCTCTATGACACTCTTCCAGCACATGCTTGGCCCATTCAAAGAGGCAGTCCAACTTCCGCACTTTATGATGTACCAAAACCCAGTTCTCTTGACATCCCAAGTCCACCCAAAGTGCTGCCGAGGGTCCCGATTTATGACAAACCCCTAACTCAGAGGCTCCCAGAGGAATCAGTATCTGTGGTTCCACCCCAGGAGGAATCCCTCACCCGGGTTCTCAGTGATTCCCCAAGTGATCATATACCCCTAGAGTGCAGGGTGGACTCAAGCAATGCTCATGAACACACAAGGGTGCGTCTGCAGCGAATGAGAAACTTCCTGGCCTGTACGTCTTTCCATAACCTTCCAGAAAGTGGGGAGTCACTGGCACAGGAGGACAACGAGCGAGGTAGAACCTTATGTCTCTCTGCAGCAGACAGTCAAAGAATCAGCACGGCCTCCAGCTCCTCCACCAGCTCCTGTGACTCTCTGGCTCTGAGCTCCTCCTCTCCAGAGCCTCTGCGAGAAGTAACGCTCAGCCAGGACGAGGCCTGCCGCAAACTTCTAGACCTGCATGAGTCCGTTTGCAGAGCCGTGCCCCGACTCATGGAATTTGTCAGCAGTCACTGGAGGAGCAAAGAACATCTGGAGAAACACCTGAAGGAGATCAGAGAAGCAGCTGAGGACATTACATGTTCTCTGACGTCCTTCCTAAACTTTTCCTTGGACGTTAAAGGCAATGCCCGCCGTTTGACCGATGCCAACCTTAAGACAAGGCTCTATAAACAGCTGTCCATCGTTGAAGACTCAGGTGTGATCCTACAACAAACAGTTAGTGCTCTGAACATGGCTGGCTGGCCCCTCAATACGCTTTGTCAGGACCCGGGGCAGGTCCAGATACCTGACCAACTGGAGCGCTTTGTTATGGTGGCGCGCACTGTTCCAGAGGACATCAAGCGCCTAGTGTCTATCATCAATGCCAATGGCAAGCTTCTGTTCAGAGTCCCTCAGAAAGATCCAGAGACAAAGAAAAGTCCTGATGGAAGTGAACAAGGAGGGGACATACTGGAAGACGACAATGACTATGTAGAGCTACAGGTGATGCTCCTAATCTTTTACGTCATTCTAAATAATATAGGTTACCATGTTAACTGAATGATGAGCTGTAACCAAGGAAAACCCAAGGCATACTAATACTAATATTTTTGCTATTGACTTTTCCTTAGACTAAGAATGCTTTTGAAAAGCATCAAAAGGACGCGCAGAAGGGACAAAAAGAAAATGTCACACCAGTCTCTAACAAGGCACGGGTGAGTATCTTCTATTAATCCAAGAGATTTGTTCCTATTTAATGAGCATGATAAAAACACCGTTGCCTCTTAAAAAATTTTCTTTTTATACATCCATCTATAATGTTAACCAGGATTTAATGTTAATATGTGGCCATCCTCACCTCCTTTTGTTCCATTTCATCACTGCTCAGACTGATAACAAGCGCGACTCCTCTCAGTCCGGCAGTGGCACAGAAGAACATCAACCATCCCCTCTGTCAGAGCACTGCCGGCTTTACTTTGGTGCTCTACAGAAGGCCATTGGAGGATTTGTGAGCAGTCTTCAGGATGGCCAGCCACCAGAAAAATTTATCTCACAAAGTAAGCTGGTGATCATGGTAGGCCAGAGATTGGTGGACACCTTGTGCAGAGAGGCCCAACGTAGAGGGTCCAGCCAGAGCCTCCTGTGTAAGAGCAACCACCTGTGTGCCCTCCTTAAGCAGCTGGCTGTGGCCACCAAGAAGGCAGCACTGCATTTCCCGGATAGTCAAGCTCTGCACGAGGCTCAAGAGTTTGCAAAGGAACTGGCCCAAAGAGCACAGCACTTTCGGATATCGCTTGACCTCTGAGAGTCTGCATATCAAGCATATTGATTTGTTTGTACAGCAAAAGATAGTGGTTTAATCATCATTCTGTTTATTTTTTCATTAATTTCATATTCAGCCACCTTCAAGCTTCACTAGCCAAAAAGATAATTAGTTTTTGCTGAATGTTGTTATCTTAATGAATGCAGGTACTGGTTAAAGTGTTGTTTTTTGGTTAGAAAAAGTCGCTGTGACAAGCAGAACAATTCAAATATGGAGTTGTATTTGTACTTAAATAATACAACATAGTGGAGTTCTAAAATAAATTGCACATTTAGGATACTGTACTCAAGCCAATTTTAAAATGTAATTTTAAATATAAAGTATAAAATGTAATTGTTTTATATAATTTACAACAATTTTATATTTTCTGAATATTGTTTGTTATGAGGATTTATGTATTTTATTACTTTATTGTGGAAGGGTATACTCTCCAGGGTAGTAGTTTGATACAGTCTACGTTTTGTGAATATCTATGTAAATATTCTAAAAAAAATGTGTTATGCATTCCCAAACTTTTCTTGATAAAAGACTGAATACAATACATGTTGTATTTATTCATATAAATATCAAAAACTGAAAACTACATGAAAATTTGATTTTTATATATATATATATATATATATATATCTCACACAGTTTTAAAAATGAAAGTCCTGTCAGTAAAATAACCCTGTACAATGACAGCAGTGTACAACTAATGTCTGAAATATCTCGTTACTCCCTACCTTGAAGGCGGTATGACGGCCCAACAATGTAATAAATCCTTAAAAGCTTTATGTCTAAATTTACTGCAAATAAGGCAAAATATCTTTTTTTATAGTTGCAGTTCTGATATTTGTATTTTGTATTTGTATTTTGACCCTCTAATTAAAATTATGTTTTGACTAATAAATTTAGTACCCCAAATATTCACTGTCTTGCAGGTTCAGTTTTAACCATCACCAAAATCAAACCGACCAGATGGTTGGTCGCTATGATTACAATCCTGGTTGCAAGAGTATGACCAAAACTTAACAAAAAAGGAATAGCGTTAAACATCAAAACACTGTTATGTTTACAGTACAGTAATGAAGAATAAAAGAGAAAGCACACAGTGTCAGTACAATAACATGATCACCGCTGCTGTACATGTATCTAAAGCAGAGCATCGGAGAGGCACACATTTACGCTCTGCTTCAAGTGTGGATGTCTGGCTGTCACAGAGTCAGTTTTGAGTATGGGAACTTTTCAGTTCTTGTAAAGCAAATGGTGTGCAGTATACACACTTCAGCAGGTTTGGCACTTGTAATCGTGGCGTTATTCTGCATCTTTGGTTTATGGTAGGTTGCTCTGTGTCACTACTACTGTCACTTTATTAGCTAAAATGTTAAAGTTTGCAAAAAAGTAAGGAGAGGTCCACTACTGAATGACTGATGCACATACAAGCAGTTCATAATTGTATGATGCCCTCTAGCTGTAGTGTTGGGATATGACTTCAATCACATGCTTTTTGCTACTTCTGCTGCGTTCCAGGCAACTGGGAACTGGGAAATTTCCAACCTCCAACTAGAAAAACTACCCTGGAACCCCACCTGAAGTCGGATTTCCTACTTGTGAACTGGGAGAAAAAATATGTACCCCGACTTCACGAGTAGCAGCTGAATTACGTCACAAAACAATGGCAACAATGGATGCACACACTGTAAATGGCAAACCATAAACAAAAAAGCAGTAAAAAGTATATTTGCATGTATTTAAATTAAAATAATACATACGGTCATATAGTAAAACCTGTTCTCCATGTACATTGATGTAAAAATATGTTAGGCATAGTAGGTAGCTGGCTACAGTAAAGAATCTCATAAAGCCATCTTCTCTTCATAAAAGTTATTGTTAAAAATGCAAAAACATTAGGAAGTATAACCTACAACATTGACTGACTTGAGGGTTACCAACTGATGGGGTAGCTAGAGGGGTACACAGAACTAGTATAGGCTATTTATGTCAGTTGTAGTAGTTAAACTGCCATCCTTTTAATTAACACCTAAAACACTGCTGAGGGTGCAACTGTGTGCACAATTTGTCACGGTCAACCATGGTTTTCGTTCACTTTCGGCGTCACACACCACCATGCACCTGCAACGCATTGAGGTCGGAAGTTTCAACTGGAGTTCCGTCTCTAACGTGTTATTAATCAGGCTGAAGTAAATTCAGATTATCTACAGGACAGAACAGGAATTCGCTTCATGACTGATTTATCATTCAATGGAATATATAGGCCTATGTATATATGTTTACATCAAGTCACTTTCATTAACAGAATACAATTTATGTGTTTTGCTCTCTCATCTTTCAATTTAATAAAAGTATAAAAACCAAAATGTAAATGTTCTCTACTAGGAAATTGTTCAGATCAAAACAACTGCTCATTGACAACAGATGGGGGGAAAAGGATTTGCTGACTGGTTTGTTCACACTAAAGGTTTGGATCTAAGAACAGTAGTTACCGGAGGTAACTCTATTTCTATGAGTATGTGCATAGCCTTCTAGTAGGCTTGCTACTGGTTAACCCCATCGAGGCTCCACCTCAGATCTTTCAGAGACCGATCTTTGCACTCACCTCTTATGAGGTCATGAGGTAGCAACCCCATCCTACAAAACACCAGCAGTTCATCTCCCTTTTGAACTCAGCACTACTCATAGAAATCAATAAATTATTAATACTATTACGTAAGTAGTACGCCCTAACAGGCTTCGCTATTTGTTACCACCCGAGGAAAAAGGCTGTTAGGGTTGTGATGTACACCCAGCTGGGCCCAAATCCGTCCATATAGCAACTCGGACCCAACTGCTGAATGGGCAAAGGATAGTAAGTGGCCAGGCCACTGAGAACTGCCTGCCTGGGGGTCCCACAGTCCAGCCACATGCCATCAAGCTTGAAACCAAGTGTAACCTGAGTGTGTAAGTCACGGATGGTGCCCCCCCCAGTCGTTGTATCTAGCACCAAGCGAGACATACAACCAGACATCATAACCCTGAGATATGACCGCACTAGAGATGGGAAACCACAAAGAAGCCAAACAATATCTTCCAATGACACTCCTGTAAAGTTCGGTTGATGGGGCAATGTTCCTGGTCCCATCTGGGGAGCACTACCCAATGCGTCACAACCTGTGCAAAATCGTACCAGGCGACTAAGCGCTAGCCTCTGAGCCATCAGAGGAGCCCCCTCGGCCCACAGTCCAGAAAGAAAGATTTCCCAAAAAATGCCTGCAGTTCCTACTGGGGAAACAGCAACAGGTAGAAAGCCACAGTGTGTGAACCTTCCATTACATCGCCCAGTACCACCTGGTACCACCACTTTGACAGCCACTCCAACTTGATTCTACAAAGCAACAACATCAACAGCCTCAGAGGCAGGAAGACATGGAGCAGGCTAGAAGGCTATAATGGATGAGTGAAAATGTCCGCCTCCACTGGGAGAGTGACACTGAGAACCATGTAAATGCTCCATATTTGTATACAGTAGCTCCTTTCTAGTCTTTTCGACCACTCAAAGCGCTTTTACGCAACATCTGCATTCACCATTCACACACATTCATACACTGGCGGAACAGCCGCCTGTCAATTCGGGGTTCAGTCTCTTGCCCAAGGACACTTTGACCCGATCTACCTCCTGAACCACAGCCGCCCCTATGGAGGTCATGGTGACAAAGCCTGAGTGGCATTAGTGTGCTATGCCATCAGGGCACTGGTGACACAAGATGTCTGCTTAGGACGCAGTGTCGCAAAAAAGCCAGCAACTATATCAACCAACGTAGGTACCTTGACTGTGGGTGATCAAGCCTGCAAGGGAAGTAGTATTGCTAGCTAGACCTAAACCAGATAGCAAATGCCAGAAAGTCATGATGTAGCTAGGGCAAACTAGCTATTTTAGCTAGCCTTGAAGTTAGCAGAAGCGTGATAGCTAAGAGGAAGCGGAAACACAGGAACTCTCTCACAAGTCATCTTTGGTCATCTTCCTCGCGATATGTTACCACAGCTAGTTAGCCACTGTAGGTACCAAATCCGTGCAGCCTGCCGGATCCCTATCTGCACATACGTAAAAGTGGTCCTGTCTGTCAAAGAAGATTACCACAAGGTGCCTGTTCTTAATTACTTGTGTGTTGTTGTCTCCCATCTCAGGGCCTCAAATACTGACGTTTTCAGAAAGGCTGACAAAGCGTTATTTGATTGCACAAGGTACCCTTCGGCGTACGTATGAGATTCCCCCGGGCGCATCTGTCTGAGATGCCCTGTCTAGACCGGAAGCGCTAGTAGCTAGCTCTGCAAAAAAAAAAAAATGGCACTCATAGACTTCATGGTGGCGCTATAACAATCAACTTTACGTTTTGGTAATTATCTTGAAAACGGCTTTGTTTAAAGTAAAACTTCTTTATCATTTTAATCTCTGGATTCATCTGCATCTTTGCTCCAATGGTCTTCTGCTCTGAAAATGTCAAATTGATTTCTAATACCTATTATTGCAAACTCGTCCCAGACGGTTTTGCCATTCGACCTGAAACTTTGACAGGATCATCTACGGACGTCGCTGATCAAAAGTTATCAAAAGAATTTTGATATGTCCATCTGTTTTTTTTCCATAAATTTTTACATTTCTGTCTTTACATACAATTTTATATAAATGCCTATAAATCAAAATTGGCTTAAGCTATTGAAACCAAACTTGACACGTCTGTTCAGATGCTCAATTCGAGCTTTGCTGATTAGTCCTGGGATATTCTTCCATACACTTGCAAAAAGTTTATACCTTGTAATTTGCTTTATGGATTCGTACAAAATTCGGACTATACAATCTAGGGTCACTATTCAGTTCATGCATAAAATTTTGGAATGATTGCTCAAAGTGGGCGTGGCATATTACAACAAATGTAAATTTCTAGACATTTCTCAGTCCAAACTTCTAAGAAATCATGTCCTAGAGAGCTGAACTTTTTTTCAGCACATCCACTGATATGTGACAAACGTTTGCCTCACTTCAACCTATGGTCAATTCAGAAGTCAGTCACTCTATATTTTTCAGAATATACTAAATCAATTAACATCTATATCTCCATCAGTCTTTGTTCCAACGCTACCAAAATCACATTCTGTGGATGGCTGATATCAAGTGCTGCAGTGATATTCAGTATCTTGCTATAACTTGTACAGTATACATAACATTTTCTTTTTTGCTCAGTTTTGGATCAAATGCCATCAAAATAATTGACAACACACCCAAAAACCAGTAGAATGATGTGTGATTTGTTATCAGAATTTTCTCACCAACATCTTGACTGTTGTAAGTGTTTTTAGTTTAAACAGACAAAACTATCCACGTCTGGCACACGTGACGTCACCACCTCAACTCGCGAGAAGGTGCATGGAAATACCCTCTCACCAGCAGCTTAGTCAATAAGTCACCTACTTTAACAACCTAGAGTTCCAGGGTTCAAATCCCCAGGTGACCAAATCAGACTTGCTGACAACAGGGGTGTTCAGAGTGACGCTTAAGTTCTCTATTTTATTTGGATCCCGTGACATTGTCTTGTTATTTTTCTCTGCTAAAAAGTGTTTATGAAGTTTAAACTTTAAAACTTGGAAACACAAAATGTGGCAGGTGGGTTGAACTTTTCACCCAGTAGTCAGATGCATATAATGATACTCTTTGATCTCAAGGTGATGCTGTAAAAATCAAGTTTGCAATTCAGCAATATCTCAAAGTCCAAATTCCTTCATCACTTTAATCTCTTAAATCATCTGCATCTGTTCTTCTCCTCTTAAAAATGTCAAATGCTGTATTTTTCAGGACTTGCTTGGATCCCGATCATTGCCTCTTGCGGCTAGAAATTAAAAATGTACGGTTGTATAAGGTTTTTCATAACTTAAATATATTCCTATTACATCATAGTGAACAGTTTAATCTCCATTGATTAAAAAACATTTTGTTATCTTGATTTGAAAGATTTTGTTGGATCAATTTGAATGGGCAGATTTGCGGTAACCTTCGGTTCGACAGAACCACTTTTGCGCATGTGCAGAACGGATCTGGCAGGCGGCACGGATTTGGCACTGACAGCAAGTACGAAACATAAGTGTGACCGTTTTGTATACAGTCTATGGTGTGATCACACCACAAGTCAGGAAACAAAACCCTCAAACCCAAAGATTCAACCTTGTCGAGATGGTTCCCATCCAACCTTTGGAAACCTCACTCCATAACATAAGTTGATCAAACGGACATTTTAAGAGTGCTTTCCAGCATGTTTCACTTTTGGCGACATCCTAATCAGCTATGCCATTATAAACTGAAGAGCCCTTTTTCTTATGAGTAGTATGAGTTGTTACTGCTGTGAAAATGGCCCTTTTATTTACAACTTTATTTTTTCTTTAGGCTGAAAGAAAGACAGATGGGCCTGTATTTGCTTATGCTCATTTTGTTTTATTTATTATTTATACATTGTGCTTGCCTATTGTATTGCTGTTTGTATAATAATAAAAATGAAACTCCTTCCCTTCATGGGAGTTAGCTAAAGTTGTCTGTAAAGGGCGGTTGTACAGATCACATAAAACTTCCTCTTTGACAAATTAACATCCGCTGACTTTTATAGAAATTATATATACACACACATTAATTTTATTTTTTTAACTCATGTATCGTTTCTTAACTGACAAAGCAGTGTATTTAGCAAAGGTTTTGGCTTTAGCTGCGTGAAATTACACTCTCCACTGAAATTAAGCAAATACGGAAGTACGCAGCACGGAACACTCTTGGTTTCCACCTTTCTTATCAGACTATGGTTTCCACGTATCCCTGTGCGTCATGTCGTCATGTGTTCCCCTCCAGCTCCCTCTCACTCCGGGTAGACTCACAACCGCAGACATGGCTCCGTGAAGCGACACATGGCAGCTAGCAGCCATGAGCCCCAAAACAACTCACGATGCCTAAATAGCAGCCTTATTACGTTAATTCCTAAATTATTCAACTCCTGCAATAACCACAGCTACAAACCGGTGTTCAGTCACAGTCAATGGGAGAGGCGCACTGCAACCCCTTTCGGTTAAATATCCTCTGATATTTTGCTTCTTTTTTTTAAACACTCACTTCGTCTTTTCTAACAGACGCGCAACATGGGTGTTCAAGGTTTCCAAGAGTATATTGAAAAGCACTGCCCCAGCGCGGTGGTGCCGGTGGAGCTCCAGAAGCTGGCCCGGGGTAGTATGGTTGGGGGCGGCCGGCAAAGATCCCCTCAGAGTCCGTTGAGACTGCTGGTGGACGCCGAGAACTGCCTCCACCGGCTCTACGGAGGCTTCTACACCGACTGGGTCAGCGGGGGCCAGTGGAACCACATGCTGGGCTACCTGGCCGCACTCTCTAAGGCCTGCTTCAACGGCAACATTGAGCTACTTGTGTGTTTCAATGGCGCCCTGGAGAAAGGCCGTCTTCACGAGTGGGTCAAGCGACAGGTAAACGAGAGGCAGACCGCCCAGCAGATCATCAGCCACGTCCAAAACAAGGGCACCCCGCCGCCTAAAGTGTGGTTCCTCCCTCCCGTGTGCATGGCCCACTGCATCCGACTGGCGCTCCTCAGGTTCCGCGTCGGGGTGAGTGAAAACTCGGCCTGGCAATCCCTGTTGACCAGAGCCGCCCCAGATATTAGCAGGCGTCGTGGTTAGCCTGCTAGCTGCTCATCACAACTTCACCCGAGATAAAAGCTGTGTCCACTCTCCGCCAATGAATCCCAGTGCCTCTGAGAGTGTCAGCAGTGGAGTCACCGGCCTGGTCTTTTATGCTTAGTGCTGTTCTGATTTAGTTACCTCAGACTGTGAATGCATGTGATGATCAATGAAAGGCCAGGTGTGTGCTTAGGAGCAAAACCAGCTGACTTTACCGAACTTCCCAGGTCCTAGAGGAAAGAAAAGAAGGAAGCTGGAAGAAGAAACCAGTCACACAATGAAACATAAGCCAGATGACAGAATATTAACTGGCAACTATTTTGATAAAGATTTAAACAAAAATGCCCCAAAATACTTCCAACTTGCCTATTGTGAATACTTGCCAGTTTTAGCTTTCTATTATTTAAAATTTGGGATGCTCGATCTGCTGGATTGGCATTAAATGGAGTACAGATTAAACGTAAATACAGTGTATTTGTTAATACAATATTGTTTTATCGCCCAGCCCTACAGGATGTGTTCTGTCGTAAATCGTATGTGTGTGGTGTCAGTATTCATAAATGAATGACACATATTCTAGATAACATTTTAAATATAAAGCCTATAATTCGTCTCTCTCTGAGTATCCAATCAGCTGTGGAAGGCTTATTCACTTACGAGTAGCTCACACAAAACTGAACCTGGTTGGTAATCCTGTTTCTGTAGCCTTTCCTCGAGTGCCTAATACACCATGTCTATGTAAGAGGTTTATTTTGAGGCTTTCCCATCTAAAGCCTAATTCTTTTCTTGGACACTCTTCAGGTTGTTCAGAGCATCGAGGACCACCACCTGGAAGTGATAGCCTTATGCAGGGAGACCGGTTTCCATGGCCTGGTGGCCTATGATTCAGACTACGCTCTGTGCAACATCCCATACTACTTCAGCGCCCACGCCCTCAAACTGAGCCGCAACGGCAAAAGCCTCACCACCAGCCAGTACCTGATGCACGAAGTGGCACGGCAGCTTGATCTCAACCCAAATCGTTTTGTCATTTTTGCATCACTGTTAGGTTGGTGTGATACTACTGGGCAGACTATAAATGGAACTGTTAGTTTAGACGAGGTTGACTGACACAACTATGCTGTGTTGTGTTTTATAGGAAATCACATACTGCCTGATGAAGACTTGGCTGCCTTTCACTGGAGCTTACTTGGTCCAGAGCACCCATTAGCATCTTTGAAGGTAAATATATGGATGCTTATTTCTTTATAATCACAGGACTGGTAGTTCAGCGTAATTGAGAGGCAGCTGTGAATATTGTTGCTGAATGACAGCTGCAGTGGAACACACTGTGCCTGAATATTCTTGTCACAGGTGAGTGAGTGCATTTCACCTGCAGTGTGCCTTCTGAATGACTCAGATTTCTCAGAAAACCACCACACTTTCTCAAACAGAAAGGAAAAAAGTCTCTTTAAAAAAAAAACTGTTTTATACACGAAGGTCTGTTTATTTACGAGGAGTAGTAATTCAGCCTGTGAACGGTTGTATAATGTCTTCAGTGGTTCTGGAGCAGTGTTGACAAGTCTGAGTAAAGAATCCCTGATGACGCCATTGAGTTGCAATTTGGGAAATGCAGGATACATGGTTTTGGGAACTTGACTCATTTTAGAGAGTAAAAATCAGGATTCTGCTTCGTCCATCATTTGACCCCTTTAATGAAGACTTAACTGCAGGACCACATCCATAATCTCCGGTCTACAGTGACATGTTCAGCTTTTAAAGCTTTCTCCAGTTTGGGAAAAACATTCTTTTTATTAAGAGTTTAACTCTTAAAAACTCTGCTAAAGGCTCGTGCAGACTACACGACTTTCAGCGTTGGCCGATGGCCGTGCCGTTCACACTACACAACTTGCCGTCATGTGACGGGAGTCTTGAAGTTGTTGTTGCGTTCACACTACGTGAATGATCGGTGACGGGGTCACACACTACACGAGCTGACAGCAGCTGAGTCACCCGACGCTGGTCTCCAAACCACGTTTAGTCAAGAAAACCCGTGAAATGTGAAACAGGAAATGACACGAACCTACACATGAAACAGCTGGTGTTGGTTATTAAAAAGATAAAAATGATAAAGACAAAGAAGATGATCAACCGCTGATTTACCCCTGATTACAGTCTGACGGTGGGCGACCATCAAATCGGGCTAAAAATCGTGTAGTGTGAACTAGGCTTAATCTGCTTCATCTGGATTCTTTGGGATTTTGTAACATTTGATTGACTGCGGCCTGCAAACATGATTGACAGATTGTGATTCAGGTTGCTAAATCTCTTTTGGTGTCAGAACTATGTGACATCGCCTTTTTCCCAACTGAGCCCAGCCCACTTGTAACCAGCATAGACATAAAAGGCTAAAAATCTGCTAGTTGTTACAACAAATCTGAAACTGTCTGATCTTTCTGGAAAAGGACACAGAATTTTTGCACTGCTGGTTTGCCAAAGTTGTAAATAATGAGAACAGTGTAAGCTTAGCCACCAGCTGCCACCAAGCTGGACGTAGTGATTTGACTAAATCATTCATGCATGGCCAACGTACAGAAATAGGATATATTCATGTATCGGTGAATGGTTGAGTCAAACCATTGCATGACAGCAGTGCCGGACAGTTTGAGGGCACAGTGTTTAAATGGTTCAGCTGTTATTAAAGCCTCCCTCCAGTGTATTTTGACATTTCTGATATTTCATATTTTCCTTACAATGTTGATTACCCACATAGTTTGCCAAATATTTTTTGCCAAATAGCTTAATTTTGTGCTCAAAGTTGCTTAGTTGTTAAAACGGGGTTGTGATGTATGACTATAGTAATTCCATAAGTCATACGTCATGCCTCGTTAAAAACTGTCACGCCGTCATGCCTCGTTAAAAACTGTCACGCCGTCATGCCTCGTTAAGTTGGAGCATCAAACCGACAAACGTTGTGAGCTAGCTAACCAATTTATCATGTAATTTACTTACAGTCGGTATGTCTCTCTGTGTCTGATTGTTGGTTTCTAAGTTAGCCAGGTGTAGTTAGCTGATCCGCGCACATTAGTTTCTATCATGGGTAAGTAACAGCTACTCCTGGCAGACAGTAAAGTGTACTAAACTTTACAGTGTAGTGATGTTAACACAGGCTATCGTTAGTGAACACTCCAGCCTTCAGTTTTTGGTTGTCATGGTAATGTATTACGTCCGACTATTAACCACACCCCCATTCTCTGTTTGAGTCGCTTGCTGTGATTAAATGGAAAGCAGACTGATTCACATGTGGAGCCCGACTGAGGCTGAACTACCACCATACTGACACATTACGTTCCACTGCCAAATGACACCCAACAGGACTTCACAGTGCACACACTGACTCCACACGTCTTTACTGGTTTCTACTGCTGTCCCTGAAGTCTTTTCGTTTTTTCCATCAGTGGCACCCAGTAAGTCTTTCAAAAAGTAAGTAAGTAATTGAACTCATAATTTTCCCAAATATATATTTATATAGTCATAAAAGCTTTAAAAGGGAATTTTAAAAACTAAATAACCAAAGGATTGTGACATTTTACTGGTGGAACAGCTACTAATATATGTATAACAATATTTAAAAAGAGAACCATACAAACGCACATTTCCACTACACAAATCTCACTTTATTGACTTTATCGGTTGCTGTAGTCAGGATCCAACCTGGCTGGGACATAAAAATCTGATCTTCACCAAAAAAATAAAAATGATCACATGGACACTGCAAATGTTGTTAACCAAAACTGCACTATACATTAATGTTCATACTTGATAAAATCCTAAAACTATGATGAAACTAATGGAAGTATTGAGGCTATAAAAACTTATATTTCAAGGTGCTCTGCAGTCTGTTCTGCAGCTGCAGCTGTTTAACCTATTAATCTCTCTTTATGGGTCATTCAGCCAACAATACGTGCCAAGCCAAGTGTAGCTTTGGCTACTCACTGATTAGGACACTCGGCAGTATCTGGAAAGGGTTCTGAACATTAAGCGGCTTAATAGCAGAAAATGTGGCCAGAATACCCAAAAACAGTGAAATCAAAAATACATTTTACAAGTTGTAATTCAGTCTGCTGCAGACAGGTTGAAAAGCAAGAGTGAAAATAAATCCAATTTTTAGTCTCAAAATGTAATTTCCCCCAAAATACTCTTCCCTGCTGATGGAGCAGAATCTGGCGTGACTCCGGGTCTCTATTTGCGTCTCTGCGTTGACTCTTTATGTAATTACGGCGTGCGAAACATTCGCTTTTGCTTTCTATGTGAACACATTAGGATTTGATTTAAATCCTCTCAGAAATGCATCACATTACTGAAGAGAAAGCACACACACGCTTTCGGCAGATGAGAGAAAGAGATATACAAACTATAACATAAATGAATATGCTTTTCTGGATCAATTTGGGGTTAATTTTAATTTTGGGATAGGTAGGTTGTCAGGAAGGTAAAACTCACGTGGAATACTTACGTGCGAGTGTGTGAAAGAAAGATGTGCCAAATGGAGCATTTTAAACAGCAACAGGATGTTGTTGTGATCACTTCTATAAAGAGGTTTATTTGAAATTGTTCCCTGTAGCTTGAGTGGTTGGTCTGTTGTGAAGTCTATGTTATTCCTCAGGTGCGTGCCCACCAACTTGTGCTCCCACCCTGCGATGTTGTAATCAAGGCTGTGGCTGACTATGTCCGCAACATCCCAGACATCACCGACTTGGAGGCCATTGCTAAGGACATCTTCAAGCATTCACAGGTATGAAAAGTAGAGCTGCCTGGATACCCTCATGTAGTCTTCGGGTCAAATTTGACCCGTTTTCAAATGTTTTTGTCTGAAAAATATGGTTTTCTTTCATGTAATTGCAACAAAATGACATGGATGGTTCCACACTACGCTCTAAACAACAAAAAAAATTATCACTACTTTCATTGAATTGTGGGTATTTTATTCAAATTTGTAACACTTATGCTCTTCCCTGGCCAATTTTGACCTGGTGGTGCAAAAAGTCAATTGATCACACTATTGTGCTTTCCAGCAGAGGAACACACCTGCGCACACACACAAAACGTCAAAGCTAAGTACACTCCTGTAAACGCGCTCCTACCACTCCTTTGAAATGCCTTTCAAAACTACAACAAAAGTTTATAAATCTGAGCTTTTGAAGCCTTTTAGCCATTTTAGTCTGTGACAACACGATAAAGAGGCCTCCCTATCGTGCTCTACCATACTATACTGTGTCTGAAGCTCTAGAATTAATTTTGAACCCTGTTGAGGAGGAGAGAGACCAGAAGAAAAGGATTTATCAGAATAAGAGGACAGCTGTAAAGAAGATGAGGAATATGCTTCAACAGATGAGCTGCTTCTACCAGAGCAAACTGAAAAGATACAGTGAGGAAAATAAGTATTTGAACCCCCTGCTATTTTGCAAGTTCTCCCACTTAGAAATCATGGAGGGGTCTGAAATTGTCATCGTAGGTGCATGTCCACTGTGAGAGACATAATCTAAAATAAAAAATCCAGAAATCACAATGTATGATTTTTTTACTATTTATTTGTATGATACAGCTGCAAATAAGTATTTGAACACCTGAGAAAATCAATGTTAATATTTGGTACAGTAGCCTTTGTTTGCAATTACAGAGGTCAAACGTTTCCTGTAGTTTTTCCACCAGGTTTGCACACACTGCAGGAGGGATTTTGGCCCACTCCTCCACACAGATCTTCTCTAGATCAGTCAGGTTTCTGGGCTGTCGCTGAGAAACACGGAGTTTGAGCTCCCTCCAAAGATTCTCTATTGGGTTTAGGTCTGGAGACTGGCTAGGCCACGCCAGAACCTTGATATGCTTCTTACAGAGCCACTCCTTG
>NC_060167.1:36351171-36367851 GCF_021292245.1 Micropterus dolomieu
GGTTTAAGCAGGGGAACCTTCCGTGCCATGCGTGATTTCAAACCATGACGTCTTAGTGTATTACCAACAGTAACCTTGGAAACGGTGGTCCCAGCTCTATTCAGGTCATTGACCAGCTCCTCCCGTGTAGTTCTGGGCTGATTTCTCACCTTTCTTAGGATCACTGAGACCCCACGAGGTGAGATCTTGCATGGAGCCCCAGTCCGAGGGAGACTGACAGTCATGTTTAGCTTCTTCCATTTTCTAATGATTGCTCCAACAGTGGACCTTTTTTCACCAAGCTGCTTGGCAATTTCCCCGTAGTCCTTTCCAGCCTTGTGGAGGTGTACAATTTTGGCTCTAGTGTCTTTGGACAGCTCTTTGGTCTTGGCCATGTTAGTAGTTGGATTCTTACTGATTGTATGGGGTGGACAGGTGTCTTTATGCAGCTATCGACCTCAAACAGGTGCATCTAATTTAGGATAATAAATGGAGTGGAGGTGGACATTTTGAAGGCAGATTAACAGGTCTTTGAGAGTCAGAATTCTAGCTGATAGACAGGTGTTCAAATACTTATTTGCAGCTGTACCATACAAATAAATAGTTAAAAAATCATACATTGTGATTTCTGGATTTTTTATTTTAGATTATGTCTCTCACAGTGGACATGCACCTACGATGACAATTTCAGACCCCTCCATGATTTCTAAGTGGGAGAACTTGCAAAATAGCAGGGGGTTCAAATACTTATTTTCCTCACTGTAGTGCCTGACATGATAAACAGCAGGGGCATTATTTGTACGGCAAAGATGGATCAAATACCTCAGCAGGCATACTTGGGTCTGTTGATGCTCGCTGGTATTAATCCAGTAAAGAAGCCACGGCCAGTTTATGGCATGCCCAGGCATACTTTCATATAAATTAGATTTTTTGACAAAAATAAGTGTAAAACAAGTGGTTATGAGTTGGAAAGAAGTTGGCTAAGAAGGTGTAACACAGAATTGGAATTTATACATTATGCTTTTTAAACAGACAACAAGTGATGAAGTGGTTTCAAAACAGTATTCTGACCTAAATTTGACATGATAATCTATCAACATAAATTCCTCTGATCTTAACTATTAGTCAAAATAATTCATAATTTCTGCTTTTTTTTAGCTTAAAAATTTGTTTAGTTTCATATAAATGAGACAAATTGACTATGAATTCCACTAACTATCAAATGGGGTGATTTTGTGTGATTGAGTGATGACTAGTGACAGATTGATTAATCAGCCATTTTTGAGATAATCTGCAATTGGCCGATGCCTGCACTCACAAGGACAGCCGATCTAATCTAGCACTATTACTAGCTAGTGTTAAATACATACAGTTATACTGTGGAGAACAATGCAGCGGAATGGTGTCACTACACAAACTACAAACTGTACCCCACTCTGCCTTAAACACCAGTCACACTCTGAAACCTACAACACGTTACTCTCTGAGATAACCATGTATATTATATTGTACTCTGCATGGAATAATGGAATTATACATGACTTTTCTTTATTTTGATATTAGCATTAGTCATGATCCATACCCTAGTTGGAGGCCTGAGTTCATGACACAGGGTGGGGTAAATAAATATTTAACAATCACACCATGTAAATAGAAAGTTTTTAGTTGTGCTTGCAGCTGCATGTTTGCTCCCTCTGTCATTTTGGAGATTTGTGGAAGTGAAAAATCTATTGCCACATGTTTGAGTCATAAATGTGCTGCTCTGAAAATAGGTAAAACTTATAATGTGGCTGGTTGACACTGTTAAGGATTTAATCAATCAACCAGCCACCATTTCTGTTATTTTGTATTTTAGCCACCTAAAATATCAATGTATTTGTTTTCTCTTTTAGCATATAGCATCCTAAAAATGGTTTCAACCACACATGCTGTATTTGCATAGTTGCGATTGGTGTGCACTGTAATAGAAATGTCATATACTGGGTCATTGGCAAACATTGTTTGAAAAAGATCTTTATCTGAATGTAGAAAAGATGTTTTCCTTCTGTGGACCCCTTTCCTCTGACTGTGCTCTGTGTGTATTAATCACATTTAATGTTATCCTCTTAGTCGTGCACTGATGACAAAGTCATCCGCTTCAAGAAGGCAGTGGAGTACTACTCAGCGGCCAGCACACCCCCTCTATTCCCTCCACAGTTAGGTGGGTTTCTTTCTTCATTGGCAAACTTATTGGTACATGTACATGTTAGCTAAATGTTTGAGATGAGAAACAAAGACAGATTGAGAACTATCTCATCCCTTTTTGTTGAGAATGTACAATGTTCTTTGCCTGAAAGTCTATAGCTTTCTTACAGCAGACATTTTGGCTGTGTCCGAAAAGTGAAAAAAATCCTCCTTTCCTAACCACCTTTCCTTGACCTTGATAGAAAATGTCGAGGTCTAGGAAAGATGTGAACGGAGAATTCATAAGGACTTAGGAAAAGAGGACCGCGGGTCTAAGAGAATCCGACTGCTCTTTTCTAGGCGACATAATTATGCGATGGCGGATGTTCCTGACGTGACCTGCTGTGATGAAACTACAATGTTCTGAAGATGGACAACCAAAAGCACATCTTTGACACTGCACCCCATGTTGTTTTAATGCTGGTCATCTAAATGTGGGGGTGGGGTAGGCAGAAGGGGGTGCTGAGCGAATAGCCTAGTAGGCCTATATGCGCTGCCTGCAGTTCTGTGATCAAATACGATTTTACCCATAACTTAGGGGGAAAAAAAACAATCAAATGTGGCGGTCAGCGTTGATAATGTGATCATTGCCTTTATTGTGGCATCTGTGACTGAAGTAAAATTAATTATTGATATTGCTGAAGGCTGGCAATACATAACGTGAGCCTACACGCTACACATCATTATGTGTGGTCAATGGATTTTATCGTTTGGGTTTGAGAACGTGCATCGCTTTAAATGTTGCCGCCATTCTCTCCTTTCCTTTTGTAAAGGATAGTCCAGTGTACCCTAAAAGGAGATATGAAAGGAAGCATTGAGGCACCTTTCCTTAGCTTTTAGAGACCAGCTCTTATCATGGTTGCTACTGAAATACTTCCGGGTCACTTCACTCAGTTAGAAACCTTCCTAAGCAAAAAAAGACTTTTGGGACGCAGCCTTTGATTTGGCAAATACAGGTGTTATTAATTTAATCATGGCTGCGGTCTGGTGAAGCCTCGTTAACATCATTAGTAACACCTGTGGATGACTGGTCTGTACGCTAAGCCAGCCTGGGACCTGCCTGCTTTCTCTAACTTCACTTTGCCTGTTGTATTGTTGATGTATCTTATAACGTATTGTAATTTCAAAAATGTCTTCTGTATGAAATCTATCTATCTAAATCTCCTAATGGGTAGAACAGAGATCTTCACAAAAATAAGTAAATAAAAAAAGAAACTGAGAGACAGATCTTCCATCATGTTATTAGTGTTGTCGTTGCATAGTTTGACGGCACTCCACAACTCCCCTGTTGGCAACATGTGTGTTTGGGGAAAAAGAAAAAGACCTTTTGGCAGCACGGTGGCCTAGTGGATAGCACTGGGGCTTCACAGCATCAAGGTCCTGGGTTCGAACACCGGTCGTCCCGGCCTCTCTGTGTGGAGTTTGCATGTTCTTCCCGTGTCTGCGTGGTTTTCTCCGGGTGCTCCGGTTTTCCCCACCATCAAAAACATGTTAGGCTCCAGTCAGTAACACCTGGAGCCTTCACCTGGCATTTCACTCTGAAGTTGGTCCCCAGGCGCTGCACAGCCCGCTGCTCCCTTCAGGAATGGGTTAAATGCAGAGGATGAATTTCGCTATGTGTATGTGACAAATAAAGTATGTTTACGTTACAAATCCACCACAAAACAACATGATCAGCTGTACATTTGTTCAAAGTTCTATTTATAACAATAAAAAAAGTTTCTTTTGAAACTGGAGTATGTCATGTTATCTTGGTGAGGTCTCAAAACTACACTGTTTGGGGGAAAAAAAGGAGGAAAAAAAAGAATATCGGCCAATTTATCGGAATAGCAGATTTTGAAATCTTAAAGTCTTAAAAATCCAGTCATACATCAGGCTCTAATTTTTACATTTTAAAATGCATGTGGCTTGTAAAAAATTCATATAAAGATTGTTTTTAGGTAAAATTTTACTTCTCTGATAGCATTATCTGATTTCTGAAACTTTAAAATATCAAAATTGGTATCAGCCTGAAATCCAGTATCTGTCATATATGCTATAAAATATATTGGAATAAGCTGCTAGTGAACTATGTGTGACCTTTATGTGACAGCCCTAACTATGTTCCTGCTTGGTGTATAAAAGTATGCACATGAAGGCAGCTCTTTGCTTTTTGGCTGTGGAACCCCCCTCTGTACACCTTAGCTCATTTGCAAATATTTGAATTTGAAATAAACCTACTGAGAGCCAGTTTTGTGTTTTAATGCAGATTTCTATAACAGTATTCTGAATTTCATTTCAACTAATCCCTACATTTTAAAAATCCCGAATTCCCAGAAACAAATACTGCCATGAGCATGTCCTCATTGGTAACTACATCTCTGTACAGCAGGCCCAGCTTCTCGTGGGTCTACTGTATATGCTGACTCTTTTTTAATGTGTGTGTATCTGTTTCACAGTCAGACCAAAACACTTGGGAGTGCCTGCAGCAGTGCCATCTCCAAAAGTGCTCAACATTCCACAGGGGCCACTGCCTGTAAAACCTGGGGTAAGACTGGGAAATACTAAGCAGTGAAATACTGCAGGTGGTTCAGCTTCATGAGAATGAAATGTTTAAGGTTTTCCTCACTGTCTTCAGATCCAGCACCCGTACCCAGAGCCTCTGGTGGAGTGCAGCCTGGCCCTGGACTCGGTGGAGAAAGACCTCCCGGAGCAAAACAGCTTCAGCAACATTCCTCATGAAGGGAAGCACACACCGCTGTATGAGAGGTCCTCTCCCATCAACCTTGGCCAGGCCGGCAGCCCCATCAACACAGAGGCTGCTTTCTTTAACGCTTCCTCCACATCCTCCTCCTCCTCCTCGGAGAATGAAGAGAGCTCGGGCACAACTGCCAAGTGAGTTTAACAGTTCTACCCCTGTTACTGTGTCCATTCATGGAAACACTCCTTAGCTATTACAGTGTGTCACGTTCATGGTCCCCAGCTGGCCTCTTCTGTTTGTCAGGTAGTCGTATCTGGTCTTTTCCAGGAACGCTGGCATAAAAAGTTTAAGGTGAAGTACAGGGCAATTTTGCAAACGGTGGAGACCAATCTTTTACCATGCTTTCAAGCCATATAACCTGCATTTATTACAGCAACTGTACTGGGAACCGCCTATTACAAAGTACCGGCAACCGCAGTATATACTGCATACTGCTTTTCATAGTAGTATTGCAGTGTGAAAAATCTATGTATTTTGCAAAGCTTAGCCAGTCTCCTGTTTTGGAAAGTGAAAGTAAACAATAGGAGGAAAATAAGTGTAAGTACCACTTCTAACCTTTCTTTCTAATTAAATCTTGTGTAAGGAGAACATTTGTAACAAATGTAACATTAAAGCTAGCTGCATTTGTCCTACTACCAATAACAAAGGCGTAACGTTTAAGCTAAGCCTGCTAAGCTAACGTTTGATATAATGAAGATGGCAACGTTACTTACAACTTAGATCTAACGTTGAGTTTTATTTTTTGTTGCCAATTCAACAATGGCCTCTTGTTGAGACTGCTTGATTGTGATTTTGTAGCGCTTTGCGTTATAGGACACAGTACGCAAGGTGGACTGGTCCAATGCATACTGCAGATCTGAATCAGTATGACAGCTATTTTTGGCATACTGCTGATTTTGCTTTTGTGTGCATACTACATTTAGGCCAAATCGGTACATACAAGCAAAGTAGGCAGTTTTGAATACAGACAGTATTTGTAATCATCATCCTTAACACGGACAACATATTGTATTATCCCTGCTTTTACTGGAACAAGTTCAAATACAGTTAAGACTGTATTGGGAGATGGCTGTACAGTGTTAAATATTTCTTTCATAAAATATTTTTTTCTTGTCATTTCCTGTTTGTTCCCAGAAACTTTGTTTCTTTGCTGTATTTGTTGTATCTTATGTTTGGCAAAATAGTTTTTTAACACACAGTAACTGTACTGCTCTGTTGGATCTAATCTCTGATGGCAAAACTGCTGATTCACTGCTCACTATGTGGTTTGTGTTTCCAGATACCCAACGAAGCTTGATTTTAGTAGGTGTATCTGTAAACACAGATCTGCAGATAGCATTCACAGTTTCCTTTGTTTGTTCCCTCAGTCCTTCATTTGGTTGAATCAAGTCTCTAACAGGAGAGAGAGCACTGTGCACCACTGTACTAATGGTTAGGATCACAGTTCTTTTGACATTTAGCCGCTCACAGGATCTGATGTCATTGGGTTTAAGTCAGTACTTGTGCAGAAATCAAGCTTTGCTGGTGAGCTAATGGGAGAACCTAAGGTCATGAAGCGTTGAATTAAACACATCCTGACAGCTGTAAAGATTTGTCTTGGCAGAAACACGGGTATCTATAAAATGTGTTTGCTACACTTGAGAACAGTGGAAATCTTTATGTTCTTGTCAGTCTGCACATCACTCCATAAATGCTCACTTATTTTGTGCAGCATGTTGCTGTTGCAGTTTACCTACTCAGATCTTAGTAATAGTGCTGTGACTCTTCTTTCAAGTGTGACGCTGCATCCACAGGTGCAACAGTAGCTCAGCGTGGTGCTGGGCTATTCTTCTGCTCATTGAGTTACATGACATTATTATACATTTTCTACCTGTGGATGAATTTATTTCAGGGCAATGGGTGTCAATTTAAGACAATATCAATACTTGGATGATTTCTGTGTGGCTGTACATCTAAATGCTGCATTAAGGTGGGGTAAGAAATTATAATCCAATACACATCTTTTTGTTAAATTCAGTGATTATCCTCACGCTCTGTGAGCTGTCTGTTCTGTGTGTGCACTGAGGAAAAACTCCAGTCCCGCACGCAACTCTATTCCAGCTGTTCCAGCCATGATGTGTGTGTCAGTTAAATGAAATGACTTGACCACGGACATTCAGCTTACTTTCTAATTCAAAGACATGCTGTTGTTTTGATGTTCGCTATAGTAGCAGCTGTTTATCTTATTTATGGGACACTGCCAGCTAGGGCTGAACAATTCATCAAAATATTATCGAAATCCCATGGCGAAGTGAAATCTCCAAATCACAGAAGCTGCAATTTTGCAAGGTAAAATGTGTCACAATGTTGTGGTTTTGCAAAGATGCCCCAGCATAAAAGACAAATCGTTTTCTCCAGACATAGGGGAACGTGCTTTTTTGAAAGGGACTCCAGCAAAAATTCCCACTAAAATAATGACTAATATTGGAGTATCTGTCAAAATAATCACAATATGATTTTTGTATTTTATTTTGCATGTTGTTGAGCCCTACTACTAGAAAAAGGTGATCAATGGTTTATCTTGAGTTTGCTAAACTAAATGATATGTATGCTGTCTTTTTTAGTCATGTTAGCGACCATAAGGGAGGATGGGAGAAAAACGGACATACTCCACATTCTGAAAACACACCAGAGGGAGACCTGGGGGACCAAACTAAAGTGAGTGCAACACCAGGAACACATTAGACCTGGTCAGAGATCTCACCAGGTAACTAAACTAAAACCTGATGTGTCCCGTCTGTCCTCAGGCTGACCTCTGTGTGACCCCTACTGCGAGCCCGGGGTCACAGGCCATATGTCTCCACAGCTTGAATGCCCAGATCCCCTCCCTGCTCTCCATGCCCACCAGGAACCACATGGACATCACCATCCCACCTCTCCCTGCTGTGGCCCCTGAGGTCCTACGGGTGGCTGAGCACAGACACAAGAAGGGCCTTATGTATCCCTACATCTACCATACTCTCACCAAGGTCAGGGCGGTCTCATCTAGACTGATTCTAATAAGCTGCTCGTAGATTTTATTTTGTAATGGCAGTTTTTTTAAATTGTGTTCATGCAAAACTAAAGAAGTAATGCATCACATGTCTCTTTTTAAAAGTGAAGCTCCGGCTACACAGACTGGAATCTGAAGTGTCGACAGTGAGTTGTTTGTGGCATTGTGCAGCATTAAGGTAACTGTCTTTGCAGGGAGAGATTAAGCTATCAGTCACCATTGAAGATGAAGCTAACAAAGACCTGCCCTCAGCAGTGCAGCTGTTTCGGCCTATCCGTCAGTATGTTTACGGAGTGCTCTTCAGCCTGGCCGATGCCAGGAAGAAGGCTGAGAGATTCACCACGAGGAAGAACTGCCTCCTTGAATGTGAGTTCTGTGGTTACAAAGCTCCTTCATGTCACTGTATCAAGTCCAGAACTGAGGTTTCTATGCCTGCTCTGAGTAGGAAATTAGTCCACCTAGCCAAAAAGTCTGTGATTTTTGTTCCTAGTGTATGTACCACTGGACTAGGTGTGTTTCATCAATTTCTTAATTTAGGAAATCAATCATCTCTAATGATAATTTTGAGTGCTCGCAGGAGATGGCATGGTATACTGGTAATCAAGTTTCCAATCAGCTTTTAAAAAGTGTGCATGACAAAGACTTGAAAGCAAGTTAGCATGCCAGGTGACATTATAGAAATGCGTTTTCTCCACCTTTAAGGGGACATGAGTTAAAATACATGTCAGATGCTGCGCCAATATGAACATTATAAAACGACGTGATTAGTTAGGGTTGACTAGGATATGTCACACAGTCAAGTCACTATTTAAAGTTGCAGATACATTTATTTCAGAATTTACTTACATCCTAATCCAAATGGCTAATTGGTAAATATCATTATGAGATAGAACTATTTATTTATTTTTGGCATCACATTTTTTCATGAATAACCAAGACTGCCAGATTACCAGAAATTCTCAAATAGTGGCCAGGACCTTTATTTAACCCAACTGCAGAGGTTACCAGGCTTTTATTAGAAGCAAACTTGTTATGTAAGAGACAGGCTTTTATTTCTATTTTCTATTTTTATTACTTTGTTAATTTTTTTTGCTCATATTTTAGTATTAACCCTTCTTGTTTTCTGATTACTGTGTTAGTGTTATGCTAATGTTATAACGAACTTCACACTTTCTGTATCTGTTTGAAAGACCTCTAGTGTTCCTTTGGACAGTATGCCTTAAATTCTTAACAAGTCTGTTATTGTGAAACATTTGCAGGACAATTTTATGAAAAATTCACTTGCACGGTTCCGTTTTATATCCTCTGTAGATATAAAGATATAAAACATTTAAATTCGTATTATATATTGTACATTTTCTTCAATGTCAGTAGTCTCAGTGAGTAGCCAATCACAGCACAGCAAGGCAGGACTTGCCGCATTAACAGCTAACATCCAATCACAAAGACGTGTGCAAGTGACGAGTACTAGCCAATCAGAACACAGTAGGGCGGGAGTTGTTGAAACTCTGGCAGGAAAAAAACATAACGTGTCAATAAGGCAGAAAAAAACCCTGAATCAACCGGAGCGAAGGAGACAAGTGAGGAGAAGACGGCACTGTGAGTGACAGGAGGCGGGGCTATGTGGGCACTGCAGCGGTGTGTGTGTCAACTAGCTATCAGGGAGAAGAGAAGCGCATTTTCAGTATCAATACTGTGGGAAAAGTGTATTAAAAGCGTTATTTTCATAATATTCAGAACCTATGTATTAAAAAAAAATCTATATATTTTCTGTTGGGCTGCAACTGAGTTATCAATTCCCAGAAACCAAAACAAGGTCTTCACATCTTGTTTTATCTGACCACATTCCATAACCCAAAGATTTGTCGTTTTAGTTTTAATCAACTAATTGATTAATCACCTTATTTTTAAGCTCAAAATTTTTGTATTTGTACGATACTCCAACCCACCACTGTCAGTTAGAATTATTTTTCAAGTCGATTAATCCAATGATTATTTTTTTGATTAGTCGATTAATCTGACTAATTTTGTGTATTCTAAAGAAAAAAAAGTTGCCTATTACTCGATTTAACATACCAATTTATCCAAAATAAATATCAAAAACATGTCTAATCAATAAATCAATATTTTATTCAATCATCCCGATGAAGCACATTAGAATTATGACAATAGTAGTATCTTAAAATTAATCCAATTTCCACGTCACTGATGTGTTGTGGTGATAATAATAACAGATATTAATTAGGCTACTTTACTTAAAACTTTAAATGTTTCTTACATTTATTTCAATATTGAGTAATGCAGTTTTATTATTAAAATGTATATCTGCATCTGTGTGTGAACTGGAATGATTCAGACTGTGCAGAATGTCTGTTAGTTTCAGCTGTTTTCTCGCTCATACGTGACCGTTGAATAAACCTAAAATTTGAAACAGCCGAACGTTAGATGACACATGGTGTAACGTTACGTTACCATGACAGCAGCAGGGCAGAAATTACTAGAAGAAATACTTTAAAAATACATTTTAACGGACTACGTGTCCTCGTGCTGATAATGTGCAGTGCTTGTGTGGAGACAGGATTTGCGGTGCTGCCGTCAGTGCTCCGGGATACTTTCACTTCACGTTTTCATGCTGCTTCACGTATTTGTGGACAGCAGTTGTGCTGCAGTGAAGCTATTTCCAATTCACAGAGCTCATGGAGCAGCACGTCGTTGAGCTGTCTAAAATACTCCCAAACTTTAGACGGTCAAAGGCGTGGTCTTGTAGTTGGACCTTGTCTGGGGGAATCCCACTAACACCGGCGACGCTTCGATGCATGTAATGCAAGTCGGCGTATTTACGTAATCGAGTACGTCGACGAATCACCCCAGCCCTAGTCACAGTACAACACATCATTGTAATTTTAACATTGCAGCTAAGTGTTGCAAGACAGCGGCGTTACCATCCTTCCTATGATTAATCCTTCTCCTGCTGAAAGTAAAATTAAAAAGTAGAGCTGGGTAGAATCAGCAATAGGATGGCTAGCTGCACGGCTAACTAGTAGCTAGCAGCTAGTGCTGTTAGCAGCTAAAGTTAAGCCTAGTTCACACTATACTTTTAAAAGCCTGATTTGCAAGTTGCCGAGCTTGCCGACCATCGGGCTGTGATCGGGGGCATATCAGTTATTGATCGGCGCTCACCAGTACTTATGTGTGAACTACTCAATGACGCATCAAAACGGCTCACTGACGGCAGCCAGATATCTAGTTGAGCCCGACAGATACGGGATTTTTAAGTCCGATACCGATCGGCCGATATTCTTTTTGTTTTTTTTCTTCCTTATTTTAAGAAACGCATATGTGTCTATGTTAAGACCATTTCAAGATACCATGACATAATGCAGTTTAAAAAGAAACGTTAAACTTTAATGTTATAAATAGTAATTTGAACAAAATTACAGCAAAATATATTAAAGTTTTGATAAAGAGTCAAATGTATAAAACTACAAAAAACATTAAAAAATGTCTGCTTTGTTATAAATTAGTACTACTACTAATGAACATTAAAGTAAATAGTATATGTGTTGTGGGGGCCAACGAAACAAAACTATAAAAAATACCAATATACTACAATCGCCACTACTACTATACTAATAATAATAATACCATATATCATATCTCACGTCATTGCAATAATAATAATGATAAACAGAGCTCTCCTACTTAGGCAAAAATTATATATATTTTGTCATGCAATAGTTATTACCTTACATATAATCTGCCACAATTTCTATTTTCTTAACTATGTAGCATATTCACATCTAGGTTATCCCCTTACCAGCAGTCTGTTAATTTTATCCAAAGCTAGTTAAGTCTAATCTAAGTATTAATCTAATACTAGAACTAGACTAGGGAGAAATGAGATGACCGTTCACTATAACTGTTTCAGAGACAAATCTATAGTCATGTCTGTCAACAGCGTAGCCTCCACCACTCACCTACTGTAACATTAAATGCACTGCTGTGACGTGGGAGGAAACCGGTTAGGGCAGTGAGAAGTGGGAGGGTTAGTAACTCTGGTCATAAATGTTTTCAGAAGAGAAGTGATGGGGGCTATTTTTATTATTTAAGTCATGTAATTAACGTGATGAATGACCAACTCACCGTGAACACTGAGTGTGAGAGCTACCAGGAGCTACTCTTCCTAGCTGTTACTACATGCTCCGGTAGACTACAGTCAGGTCATGTTTTGTTCTGTGGTGCTGCAGTGTTTGGAACAGAGGAGCTGCAGAGCGCCCCCTGGTGGGAAAACTATGCAACACTAATCACATGAGGGAAGGATCCAATTCTTTCATTTTTAATAGTCATAAATCGGCTGTTATAAACGCCAATGCCGATTTATCTGCAAGTAGCTTATATCGGCCGATAATATCTGCAAAACGATAAATCGGGCGGGCTCTAATATCTAGCATGCTAAATGACTGGAGAAGTTGGCCAACTCGACATCCACATCCAGCCAATGAGAGCAGGCAACAGACGGAGCAGGCAGCTACTTTTTCACTATAAAACACTTTTTACTCACCTCCAGCTCTCTCTGTAGCTCAGAAGATCTCTGCTACAGCTATTTCGTGTGTAGTGTCGCCTAATTTCCTGTTGCATGTTTGTTTTCTTGACAAAACGTGGTTGGGAGACCAGCGTCGGGTGACACAGCCGTCGTCTCGTATAGTGTGTGACGCCACAAGACTGCAAGGTGTGTAGTCTGAATAGCACAGCAATCAGCCGACATTGAAAGACGTGTAATCTGCATGAGCCTTAACCGGTAACATACAAATCCGTAAATCACCAGAAGTTGTGGCAGAGGAGCCAGAGGACACCAGAGCGAAAGCCAGAAACTTTGTTTTTGTACGGTAATCAGTGAGGCCTAGTCTCTCATAGCAGGCCTTATCTCCACATTGACTCAGCTCTGTGCAGCTAGGCCCCGCCCCTCTGCTGTTGACAAATTAGATGCAAGTTTGCTTTCAGGGAGAGGGGCCTTAAAGAGACAGGAGCTAAAACGTTGTGTTCAGGCAGGGTGAAGAGAGGTGCTGAAGCACTGGACAGTATGAGAAAAATACATATTTTTGAACATTAAAGCATAGTAGAAACCCTAATTACAAGTTTGAACCTGAAAATAAAAACCTTTTAAAACATACATTTTACAAGAGGAACACAGCGAGCCACCAGTTAACGACAAGCGGTAATGTTTCTGAATGTGTTTGTACAACCAGCTAGGAGACTGAATACTTTGTTCCTTCATTTCGACACAGTTTAACATCTCACAAGTCTTGTTGTTGAAAGCACAAGAACAAATACTGAACCCGTTGTTGTCCAGCTGTGTTCAGTCCTGGTACAGTCGTGTTCACTGGGAGGTTACTGAGTCGGGTTCCATTGCACGCTGAACCAGCTCCGGTTCTGGTGCTCATTCCGACCTCGCTCCCCAGCAGCGTTTCCTGCTGGGTCCCCCACCCTGGCCCTGAAAACCTCTTCCTTCCAGTAGGGGTGATAATGAATACTTGAAGATTCGATGCTTAGATAGGAGGACCCTGATTCGACTCCTTATCTCACCAATCTTCGCAGTGGCATTATGAAATCATCATACCATTTTTGCTATATGAGGGTGCTCAACGTCAGATTTTTCAGAAAACTACCGGTTTTCTCCCAATAAGTTGATATACAGCCTATTATGATATAAATATCAACATCGACACATAGAACCTCAAGGGACATTCGAATCATTTATCACCATTGATTAACCACACAGAATATTATATAGTTTTTATACAGTACTTGGAATAGACCTATGAGGAACCTCAACATGCATGCAATTCTCGGCGAGTCGGCAGGTACAACTCTGCACAAGACCGGTGAATGGCAGGCGAGCAGGGCTGAGAGAAAAGTGTCAACAGTAAGCCTCAGTTTAGCTGTGAATAGAGACTGCAGCTCTCATGCTTTTCAAGATTAAAGCGGAGCTACAATGTGTAACACCCCCCACAGCAATCCTTGACAATTCTTTTTTGACTGTATGTAAATTCTTAGTTGGGGACACCCCTAACTAAACGACACCAATACTTCCCCGGTACTCTGAGCCTTGAGGTTAGATTTGACTAACAGGACCACTAACTGTGCAAAATAGAGTTAGTAGCAGTGCGCCGGTAAGTGAGCAGCGGCTCGAGCAGCAGTGTTCTGAATCAAGATATTTAATCAAGACGACTGAAGGTAAATGCTTGGATAAATTTTTCCAGGTCCTGCTGAGACATAAGTCCTTTAATCCTTGATATATTCTTCAGGTGATAGCAGGCTGACTTTGTAATTATCTTAATTTGGCTGCTTAAATCAGGTCTGAGTCCATAACTACACCAAGATTTCTTGCTTGGTTTGTGGTTCCTAACCTTACCAATTCAAGCTGAGCACTGACTTTCAATCGTTCTTCCTTGGCTCCAAACACAATAACTTCAGTTTCATCTTTGTTTAATTGAAGAAAATTCTGGCACATCCAATCGTTGAGATGCTTAATACAGCCACTCAGCGCCCGTATGGGATCATAGTCCCCTGGTGAAATGGTTATGTAAATCTGTGTGTCATTTGCATAATTATGGTAACATATTTTGTTGTTTTTCATAATCAGAGCCAGTGGAAGCATGTAGATGTTAAACAGAAGAGGCCCCAGAATGGAGCCTTGGGGAACTCCACAGGTCATTTTTGTTAGCTCAGATGTGTAATTACCTATAGACACAAAGTAGTCCCTGTCCTTTTAAGTAGAATTCAAACCAGTGTAGTACTGTGCCAGAAAGTCCAACCCAGTTTTCAAGTCTGTCTAGTAATATGTTGTGGTCGAAAGCACTGAGATCCAATAATACTACGACTGAAATTCTGCCACTTTCAGTGTTTAAATGGTTGTCATTGAAGACCTTAACAAGAGCCGTCTCAGTGCTGTGGTGTGGTCGAAAACCTGACTGGAAGACATCAAAACAGTTATTTAGTGCCAAGAAAGCACTAAGCTGTTGAAAAACCGCCTTTTCAATGATTTTTAGGTGGCAGCCCTTGTAGGACGTCCTACTCTGGTGTAGAAGTGCTTTTAGTCCTTGGTTACTTTTAGTACTGTTTTAGGAGAGGTCCTGGGACAAACCCTGATCTCTTTAAATGTTGTTCCCCAGATACACATGTCATGGTCAAAGAGTGGGCCGCCTACAAAGGCAAGTCTCCCCACACTCCAGAGCTGGTGGAGGCTCTGCCCTTTAGGGAGTGGACCTGTCCCAACCTGAAGAAGCTGTGGTTGGGGAAGGCTGTGGAGGACAAGAACCGCAGGATGAGAGCATTCCTGGCCTGCATGCGCTCCGACACTCCAGCTATGCTGAACCCTGCCAACGTCCCCACTCCCCTCTTGGTGCTCTGTTGTGTGCTACGGTGAGTAGCAGACTGTAGCCTCACACACAAAGTACAGTCATGGCCACAAATACGGTCACTCCTGTATGTCTGTCACATAAAGCGCTACCTCTCCCAGAAAATTGTCGCAATTACAAATGCTTCGGTATTCTCATGTTTAGGGATGCACAATAATTATTGATCCGATAATATTTTCATTATCAGAATCATATCTGAAAATGAAATTTTGGCCAATAAGAATCAAAAAATGCTTTAACATGCGCCGCTGCTGTTGTCGCGCTCTGAGCCTCATGATGGTGCGCCTGAATAGAGCCTTGCAGACAGTGCAGGCAGCTAGAGCCAAACAAACTGGTCTTCAGCGCTGGGCCCGCTTTAACACTGCGTGTAGGTTACAAGTTAAAGCCACTTTGATTTAAATTGCATGACTTGTCTCTTGAGACATAACGTTACGTTATACACTCACCTAAAGGATTGTTAGGAACACCTATTCAATTTCTCATTAATGCAATTATCTAATCAACCAATCTCATGGCAGTTGCTTCAATGCATTTAGGGGTGTGGTCCTGGTCAAGACAATCTCCTGAACTCCAAACTGAATGTCAGAATGGGAAAGAAAGGTGATTTAAGCAATTTTGAGCGTGGCATGGTTGTTGGTGGTTTACAAAGAATGGTGTGAAAAGGGAAACACATCCAGTATGCGGCAGTCCTGTGGGCGAAAATGCCTTGTTGATGCTAGAGGTCAGAGGAGAATGGGCCGACTGATTCAAGCTGATAGAAGAGCAACTTTGACTGAAATAACCGCTCATTACAACCGAGGTATGCGGCAAAGCATTTGTGAAGCCACAACACGCACAACCTTGAGGCGGATGGGCTACAACAGCAGAAGACCCCACCGGGTACCACTCATCTCCACTACAAATAGGAAAAAGAGGCTACAATTTGCAAGAGCTCACCAAAATTGGACAGCTGAAGACTGGAAAAATGTTGCCCGGTCTGATGAGTCTCGATTTCTGTTGAGACATTCAGATGGTAGAGTCAGAATTTGGCGTAAACAGAATGAGAACATGGATCCATCATGCCTTGTTACCACTGTGCAGGCTGGTGGTGGTGGTGTAATGGTGTGGGGGATGTTTTCTTGGCACACTTTAGGCCCCTTAGTGCCAATTGGGCATCGTTTAAATGCCACGGCCTACCTGAGCATTGTTTCTGACCATGTCCATCCCTTTATGGCCACCATGTACCCATCCTCTGATGGCTACTTCCAGCAGGATAACGCACCATGTCACAAAGCTCCAATCATTTCAAA
>NC_060167.1:36367951-36423264 GCF_021292245.1 Micropterus dolomieu
TGAGAACATGGATCCATCATGCCTTGTTACCACTGTGCAGGCTGGTGGTGGTGGTGTAATGGTGTGGGGGATGTTTTCTTGGCACACTTTAGGCCCCTTAGTGCCAATTGGGCATCGTTTAAATGCCACGGCCTACCTGAGCATTGTTTCTGACCATGTCCATCCCTTTATGGCCACCATGTACCCATCCTCTGATGGCTACTTCCAGCAGGATAACGCACCATGTCACAAAGCTCCAATCATTTCAAATAGGTTTCTTGAACATGACAATGAGTTCACTGTACTAAAATGGCCCCCACAGTCACCAGATCTCAACCCAATAGAGCATCTTTGGGATGTGGTGGAACGGGAGCTTTGTGCCCTGGATGTGCATCCCACAAATCAGTTCTAACCACCGCACCACCATGCTGCCCATTGAAACGTTATCTCTTACAAAAATGTGAAGAAATGATTGGCTATTGGATCGGTGGGAAAAAAAAACAACATATCACTACTCATGTTCATTTATTTTGTTTGCATTGGAACAACACAAAAAAAGCAGAGAAAACACAAAACAAATCTGAGACATTCCACACAGCACTCTAAAAACGGATTCGGCACCTTTTCAAAATCTTCAGAAATAATTGTATTTCAAGCAGGAGATGCTGTTTTAATTTGTAATTGAACTCACCTGTAGCAATTCACAGGTGCCTGCAATATAGAACTCACACTTACAACCAGTTAAAATGGAGAAAGGTTGCCTCAACATTTGTTCTGTGTACCACACTGAGCATGGACAAAAGATAGAAGAGAAAAGAATTGTCTGAGGATTTGAGAACCAACATTTTGGAAAAGCATGGACAATCTCAAGGCTACAAGACCATTTTAATGTTCCTGTGTCCTCCGTGCAACATGTGGAGACTTACAGCCCATGCCACTGTAGCTAATCTCCCTGGATGTAGACGAAAATGAAAAATTGATGGAACGATTGCAACGAAGGATTGTTGGAATAAAGAACCACAATCAACTTCCAAAGAAATTCAGGCTGACCTGCTGGCACAGGATACAAAAGTGTCGCATTATCTGTCACATTCTAAGTAATAAGGGACGCTATGGTTGGAGATCCAGAAGGACCCCGCTGCTGACAGAAACATAAAAAAACAGATTTGGGTTTGCCTAAACTTACCTAGGGAAACCAAAATCCTTCTGGGAGAACGTCCCGTGGACAGATGAGAATAAAATCAAGCTCTTTGGTAAAGCATCATTCTTCTGTTTTCAGAAACAAAATGAGGCCTTTAAAGAAAAGGACACGGTTCCTAATGTCAAACATGGTGAAGGTTCACTGATGCTTGTGGTTGCTTTGTTGCTTCAGGCACCGGATGTCTTGACCAAATGCACAACATGAAATCTTAAGACTACTAAAGAATTCCGCGGAGCAATAGCAGGACCCAGCTTTCCGACACTTGGCCCTATGACCCAAAGCATACTTCAAAAAGCAATTTAAATGGGTTTAAGACAAAGAACTGGAGAATGGGAATCCCATAGAGCACCTGTGGAGAGATCTCCCAGCAGTTGGGAGAAGGTACTCGTCAAATCTCAGACCTGGAGCAGTTGGCAAAAGAAAATTCCAGTACAGAGGTGTAAAATGGATATTAAGTGCCAGTAATTTTGTCCACTCCATTTTGTGAAATGTTTTTTTTCCCCCTCATGTTTTCTTTTGTGGTGTTCCAATGCAAAAGAAATAAACATGAGAATACCTGCATTTGTAAATGCAACAATTTTCTGAGACAACTAGTGCATTATGTGACAGACACGCAGGGGCGCCTGATATTTTTGGCCATGACTGCAGGTAGACCTCCCTGTCTAGGAGAGGAGTGAGCCCAGTTTGAAGTGGATTGAAAGGGAGTGAGGATTTATTAAGACAGAGCTCATCAGTTCCTGGTGTTTGTAATACTGTTAACCTTCTGTCTTTTGCTTCAGGTTTATGTTACATTGGCCAGGAGTAAGAATTTTGCGTCGTAACGAACTTGACGCTTTCCTAGCTCAAGCACTTTCTCCTAAACTTTATGAGCCTGACCAGCTGCAGGAACTGAAGGTGATTGTGTAGTGTTTATTATATGAGGAGTGTCCAAGAAACACACACAGGCCATGATCTGCCATCTTGTCAATTGTTTACTTGGTCTGTATGTATTTAACTTCCCTAAATGTTACTTCGATTGAGAGAATTGGCAGGCCTGTGTCAGATTTCATGTTTTCTTGTTTCTCTTGACACTCCTTATATTCTCCAGAACAATAACTTTCATTGTCGATTAATCTGTTGATTACTTTCTCGATTAATCGATTAGTTGTTTGGTCTGTAAAACGTCAGAAAATGTCCGTAAGTGTTTCCCCATAGTCCAAGATGACGTTCTTAAATGTTTTACCCAAAGGTATTCAGTTTGCTGTCATAGAGAAGGAGAGAAACCAGCACATATTCACATTTAAGAAGCTGGAATAAAAAAAATTACTTTGATTTATCGATAATTAAAATAGTTGGCAACTAATCGATTAATTGTTGCAGCTCTACTGCAGACAAAGCAACATGCTCCTACAAAACACAGTTTTGTAGGAGCATGTTCCTGAAGCCGTAGCTTTGCACTAAAAGATTTATTTCTGTATAGCTTTGAGTGACTCGGAGGGGTTCTTGTGTCATGTGTGGATGGTTTATCAACTTTGTGTTTCGGACTGAGTTGTACTCATTTGGCCTTTGTTTATGTAAACCATCCACACGAGCTGTGTGCCTTCATCCCTGTGGTCTGTCTGTGTGTAGCCCTGTCTGCTCTCTGCTGTGCCAGAACATCTAGGTTGTGTCTGCTGGTGTTTTGTGTTGGCTGGATTAGGTTGTGTACCACTGTATTTTGGCAGCCATGAGGGAATGGGCTGCTTATGCTTGCTCTGTGCTTTGCTTTGCACCATTCATCTGAATACTCAGTGGGGCTGTTAGAGGAGCATACTGTCTTTTTTCCCCTTTCATTTAGACATTTCATAAGTCTGTTCCTCTTCTACAGATCAACAACCTGGACCCTCGAGGAGTCCAGCTGGCCGCTCTGTTCATGAGCGGAGTGGACATGGCTCTATTTGCCAATGACGCATGTGGACAGCCTATTCCCTGGGAGCACTGCTGTCCCTGGATGTACTTTGATGGCAAGCTGCTTCAGAGTAAACTCATCAGAGTCAACAGGGAGAAGGCCCAGCTCATTGACCTCTGTGATGGTCAGGTAGCTTCATTCACACCACCCACTAGTCAGCAAAACATGCTCTGACTAAAGGGGTTACAGCTGGATGAATAGACAACCTCTCAAAGGTGGCACAAAAAGCCTGCCGTGAGACCCGCTGCCTCCCGATCAAGATTTGTGTCCATTGCGTCGTATTGACTTCATGCGGTCCCCCCCTTTTCTCATTTGTTCCTTTTTCCAGTTTTGTCTATTAGCTTCTGGTTACTGTTGCTGGCTAAATTAAATACAAGTCAAAAGTCTGTCCTGTCGGTTCACAGAGCCTGCTATACATTTCTCAAAGTTGAGAACACACGGCCACACTAAAGTGGAGTTCACATAACTGACTGTGGTCGAACAGAACCGAGCCAAACGGGCATGAAACCAGTTTCTGACCTAAGAGCTAAAGATAAATTTACAGCAATTATGACATTTTTAGGCATTGATAACAAGACAACACACATAATTTCTCACATTAGGCTACAAATTAGTTGTTTAAATAACACTTCACTGACAATAGACTTCTGATTTGATAACTGCACTGACTTAACTGGAAATATTTAAATCAGTATTAAAATAAATTTCAATCAGTACTGCTCACAGTAAAACAAAACCACGACCGATTGTGTAACTGTTTCAGAAAAGACAAAAATTGCCTAAAGGTACAATTTGTAAGAGATGGCCAGAATGTTAGCTGAAAACATTTTTAAAAATTCACTAAAATTATTGACAGAATGTGAAAGAGTAACAGTTCTGACCTTGTGTCTAAGACTTCTATCATGTTGCAGATATCTACTTCTGGTGGCCATTCCTGACTCAGTCAGCAAATAGGACCGCTAAGTTAGTCTAGCTAACGGCAGTTAGCAGCAGTTATGACCTGATATGTGATATGGTGCCCCCTATTCCTTACACATTTTTACAAATAGTACGTGATAAATGGTTTTTGGTTGTAATTATTTTTACAAGCAAGAGGCACAACCTCTTTCAGACAGCGAGAGAAGTTTGTGTCTGTCACCTGACATCTTTTCTGGGTTAAAGATGTAGAACGATTGTAGAAACGTGTTAATGAAACGAATGATGTTTGTTTACAGAGGTCTTGATTGGTTTGTCTCTCTTCAGGCTGAGCTGGTTGCCAAGGTGGAGAAGATGCGTCAGAGCATCCTGGAAGGTCTCAACTTCACTCGGCCGCCTCATCCTCCTCCATTCCCACCTCCGCCACTTCCACCTCCTCACAGGATGCCTTTCTACCCTCCCACTGGCTCCTTCTACCCCCCACCCCCAATGATGCCTCCTCAGGGGAGAGGCAGAGGGATGCCTGGTGAGTACAGCCCATTCAGTTTTGTATTTGGTCTTAGTAAGTCATTAGTAAGTCATTTCATACATTTGCCATCTTTGGAATTTTAAGCTTGTCACCCCCCCCCCCAAACCAAACCAAACCAAACCAAAATGATTGCGAAAGGTTTTGTGTTGCACTTCCACGGATTAACACCATTTGTTTTTCAAGGAATCTCGTCGCAGGGTGGGAAGCTGGAGATAGCTGGCACTGTGGTGGGTCAGTGGGATGGAGCCAGACGCAGCCGAGGAAGAGGAGGCTTCCCTGTCCAGGTGGTGTCTGTTGGTGGACCAAATAGAGGGTAAGTTCAGAAAGAAGATGAGATTTCTTATGCACTTTATTACCTATCTGTTATTATTTATTTGTAAAGCATGTGGACTTGTTTCTGTCTTCTGTAGTCGTCCCAGAGGTGTGATTTCCACGCCCGTCTTCAGGACGTTTGGTCGAGGAGGCAGGTACCACACTCGGACCTTCAAGAGTCAGGGAGCATACCTGGTACGTTAGTGATGAATCACTGTTCACATGGCAGACATGTCCTTCACAATGCAGTCACAATGACCAATACATGCACACCACACCAGCACTACACACAACTGTGTGGATGAAGTGTTCGATGAAGTAGTTCTAGGATTGTGCATTAGAAATGAGGAAATAAGCAGGCATAATGATCGAACTAATGATGAAACTGATGAGAGAAAGTAGGAAGGGAATCACTATGAGAATGTCGCAAGCGTTGCAAATGCTGCAATGTTTTTTACTTGTGAAAAGCTTATGGAAATGTCCCAAAGAAATGGCTCCATCTTCTGGTAAGCATGGATGTGGTCAGTAATTTCAATGGTAGGCGCCCACTAGATTTTGAAATGTCTTGTGTATTAGAGAGAATTCTGTCCTGATGGTGGTGCTAGAGGAATGATTACGGGTCACCAAATACATTAGGGTGCACTACAGACCTGCTGCCCTGGTGGGAAGTATAGTGTCGCTCAGCTTACAATGATGGAACACTTCTTAAATGTTACATTTAGTAGATCTAGTCTAAGGACATATGGGCAAGGGTACTATAAGTGAAATATAAATTCCTCAAACTGGAAAACAACCTCTAGTGTCCCTTTTTTAAGACACTGCAGTAGTCATGTCTGTGGTTGTGCTTCACAAAGATCAAAATACAGCTGTTGCTCTTTTCACTGTTTAATTACAGTGCAACAGCAGAATACACAACCATTGTTTGAGCTATCAACATGGGATGAGTTGTCGTCCCTCAAGTGGTTTGTTTGTTACCAGGACTTTCAGTCCATATTTGTATTTTCTCCATGACTTAAAGAAGAACCCTCCCAGTCACTGTTGCAGTGTAGCTGTCTTTGGCATCAGTTAAAAATCCCTTTTGTCTTTTTATCCAAGGGTAAGCCTGCTCATAAGCCTGCTCATACATCTGGACATGATGCAGTTAAGGAGAGAAAGAAGCCCAAGCCAGAGGAGAGGAAATCCTCTCCTGCACCTCGTGACGGCTCCACCACAGAGAACGGTGTGGAGGACAAAGAGCCAGGCCAGCTGAACGGAGATAAAGAGGAATGCAGGGCTCTCATCCAACCTGAAAGTGCCTTTAGCAGTGACTCCAAGACGTGCAATTCTAATCCTCACTTAAATGCACTAAATGTAGACAGCGGCTGCCACAGAGATGAAGGTCTGGAGGCCGCCGTCTTAAAAAAAGAAGAGTAAGCCTATTTTTCTAGAGAGGGTGAAGGATGAAAGATGGAACAGGGTTAGGATATCTGGAAATTTGGAAAGCGTATAGTCAATGTACATTTTTCTTCTCAGACAAAGAAAAGAGATGAAATTCGGATCCCTCTCAGTAAACGCGAGATATGACACACTGCTGGTTTAAGGAGTTGTTCACTCGCTCATCACCAAGATTTCTACATGTTTATGAGAATGATACTCTTCCTTTTCGTTAGTAAATTGAAGCTTCAATAAGCTTTAATTTTGGTTATTAATATTTTGGTTCTTCTAGGTTAATACTCTTCTAGTACTCGGCGCCATGTGTTTGCCACAGTACGGTTATCAATTTTGTGTTGTCACTGTATAACTGCTTAATGAAAACAAAACGTATAAAGAAAAAGCAAAATGCAACACTTGGTCCCCACTTTGGGTTTGGTTCATGTTTAAGCAGCCAGTTAGTTCAGATGAGCTCCATGTCATTTCAGTCATTTAGCTGTAAGTAACATTTCAAGAAATGGCTCTAAAAATTTAGACGCAAAAGATCTCGTCAAACTCTGATACTCAACTTGGTTTCTTGAATTAAATGTAGAGCTGTAGCATTACCGCTTCAACAAAAACCTGCATGGTTTAAGAGGTGTGTAGTTATTATGCATGTTGTCCTCCTCCATCTTTACAAGTACTGTGACCATTTGGAAATTAAAGAAATGGCTAATGTCAGTGATAGCCTATAAAAGATGTTAACTGTTAGTAACAGATTTGTTCTGACCTTGATTATGTTTTTTTTTTTTTTTTTAATATTGAACTCTGTTGCATTTAATTAAAACAAGAAGTTATATAGCCACTTTGAAATAGTGTAGTCACACTATGTTGTTATTGGTTGTTTTCTGCATTAGAAAAGCTTTAATCAAAATTGTCGCCCCTTTCGCAGCAACGTGCTCGACCTTCCACTTAAGACTTTAGCCGTCAGCCAGTAATCCATTTTGATATTTACTTTAGTGTTGTTTTTACTCATACTACTTCAACGCCAGAATCATCATTTAAAATTTTGACTTAATTCTCCTGAATTCTCCCTCTCATCTTTCATTAGTGATCAGAGAAACGGTGTATTCCCCCAGTCGCCCCCGCAAGAGCTAAATCGGTTACCTTCTATGTAAGTTGATCAGAGTTTCTTCCTAACTCATGGATTGTAAAAGAATGAACTGCTGTTGGGTTTGATTGAATGTTGATGGATTGTGGTGTGGTGTATTTGAAGGCAACTTAGCTACAATGCTTAATAAAACTATATTCTTTTAAGTACAAATTGTTGTTGGTTTCTTTCTTTATCTCTCATCATACTTTAACAGATGTGGACATTAATATTTTAACTTTTCCTTGCTCACTGGCTGACTTTCCGCATCTTTAATTCCCTGCATCCATTGTTAAAAGCAGTAGAGTGAGCAAATCTGCTCTAAATGCAAACAGGCAACATTATTGCTTGTAAGGCTTTACCTTCTGGATATGTAAAGTATATTTTGAGCTGAAGACCAGTTAAGACAGAAGAAATATAAAACAAAATACAGCATGTTAACTAGTTAAACCTACAGTCTTTATAAATTTTTACACTTTAAAAAAAATTGACAAAACATTCTCAGAGTTTTTATAGGCAAATGTAATTATTTTTGTCAAATATTTACCGTACACATTAAGTAGAGGCAGCATTAAGTACAGCATCAAACTTGGGTATGATAATACAAAGAACATGATTCTTAGTTCATAGTTTACCTGAAAACCTTGAAAGTATACCCATAAGTGAAAGCTACTTAAAATTCTGGACTGACCGGTGTGGGGAACTTGACCTGCAACAACATTATGAGACCGATCACCAATACAAACATGGAATGATTTTCTGAAAATTATGCCTTTCTGAAAACAATCAATCCACATACTAACACGTAGCTTTACTACTGTTGGGACAGTGTCAACCAAAGAAAATTTGAGACTAATAAGATTTCTTTGACTAACCAGTTAATTGGAAAATCTGTCAAATTGTTTCTTCAGTATTGTTGAGCCTCTGCAAATGAATACAAGCATGCAAAAGGATCTACTGGACCAAAGCATTTGTGATTATAGTGAATCATATTCCAGTGACGAATACAGTAATGCCCTACTCCCTATACAGAGCCGTTGCCAGCATTAGAAATAATGACAAGCCAACCAGCTAAATTGTACATTTTATTTAGTAACTGAACTATAGTATAGTAGTCTAGTTTTCTGCCTACAGTCACATTTTGAAATATTTAGTCTAAAATCTGTAATCTTGTGTAAACAACAGCTGTTTGTTATCAGTAATAAATGGAACTATAATCATAAAATGTAATGCATGTATTTCACTCTGTCACCAAGTTTGACCAAAATGTCTAGAAAATGAATGACTTCTGTTACTACATAATAATAAATAATATTATACTTAATAATAAAACATAATTCGATATGTATATCTATCTATCTATCTATACATATCTCTCTCTCTCTCTCTCTATATATATATATATATATATATATATATATATGTTGTAATGTCTATTAAGTAATTATGTAATGGCTGCCTGTATGTGTTGCATTCAAATGTGCTGTGAGAAAAAAAAAATCCCGATTGATCGAACATTCATTCATCTGATTTGAGGTCCGCGGATTTAAATCTGCTGCCTGACGTAACTTTCACATTTATTTATTTTTTATTTTTTTCGCAACGACATCGAGGCTAGATTTTCTTCTGGCTGCTAATATGACCGCCTCGGTGCCGTACAGTCACCAGGGGGCATGCACATAGTAATAATAATAATAATGCATTTCAGGAAAGCCTGCGACGACGAGGCTCCATCGTTTCCACCACACGGCCGTGGTGTGATGGAGATGTGCGTTTAGATTCATGTGTCCGGCGGGTCTGCCCCTGGCTTTTTTTCTGGGGAAGATCATATTGGATCATATTGTTTGCAGGACGTTGTTCCTCCTGCAGCCCCCCCAGTCTATCCCGACGTAGTTGTGAATTGAACATGGCGACTGTACCAGTATATTGCATCTGCAGATTACCTTACGACGTGACCCAGTTTATGATCGAGTGCGATGCTTGCAAGGACTGGTTCCACGGCAGGTAAGCCCAGATTGCTCACCGTAGTGTTTTTGTGACGGTTTGCATTTGTGGAAAACAAACAAAAATGGCGAGGTCTCGGTGCGTTTGACAGCTTTGTGGCTCTCAGTCGCCCGTCTACATCTGAAGAGAGGCCGCTTGGAGAAGAAGAAGAAGGCGGAGTTAAATATAGCCGACCGGGGTTGTGACATTTTTCACGAATAACACTGAACATATTCCCCCTATAAAAAGTTACGGTGGTTAATAGAGTGATTTCGGTGTGGGTTTCGTCTATTAGTTGCACTTAATGGGTATTTAACCTCTCCGCATAGCCCCGAACTAAAGCGTTCCCGTCGTAACAAGCGGGCGGTGGAGGCAGCGGGGGAAGCCTCGGCAGACTCGCTGCTCGCTTCTCTCCTATTGCCCCTCTTCCTAACCGCTTTCAGGCCGACATTTCGCTCATATTGTCTGTGAATGTTGTCAAATTCAAGCCGTTCTCCCAGCTTTCACCGAGTGGTTTTACACGGCACGGGTGGAAATCACGACGCGAGTCTGAGCTCAGCCCCGTAACGTTACTGCCTTCCTGCCAGGCTGCAGCTATGGCTGACAATAGCCCGTATTGGATGTCTTTAAGCTTTAGAGGGGGAAATAATACAGTTATACACATTCACTGAGCTGGTGTGTCACTACTTTGAGCTATAGCTAATTGCTCATTTTGTTTCACTGCGATTAAGCGGAGACGAATCGTCCACAGCCGCTCATCACTTTCCCCGACGTACATAAACTGGAATGATCTCGGCCAAATCCCTGTTACCATCATGTTATATTTCCCTCCTGTTGTTGTAGTTGTTGCCACACACGTCTGTCCTTGCAGCAGTCTTTGTTTTGACATGTTTCATGGTGTTCGGCTGCACTCGGGATGTCTTTTGGGGTATAGATCATTTGTTAATCGTGTTTCGTTTGGTGAACGAGCCCTTCAGAGCAACGAACAGTATTTACGCGCCTGAACGTTAACCCTTTAATGCTCCCCTGGCTGCCCGGGCTGTCTGTAGCGTTATCACATTATGTAGTGGTGAATGAAATGCTGGGGAAACGCCATGACCTCCAGTCACCCGTCAGCAGAAGCCAAACAACCAGTATAATGATTTTTCCCCATTAAAAATCCTTCAGTGTATACTCTTGATGTTATATTTACAAAACTTCCACCAGCTTGGTGCTGCTTACAGTGATATACAGTATGTACAGAGATGGGAATTCTGTGTTAATGCCCTGAAGGTTTATGTTCCCTGTTAAATAGCTACTTTTTATTGCCCTACTATTTATTTCCCATACATGAGCTGCTTACAGTAAAATCCAGTCATTCAGGCTCCTGAGCTGAATTAGCGAATAAATAAGGTAATTTAAATCAAAGTACAAATCTCAAAGCCATATTTTTAACTAATTACTTGAAAATGGGATGTCAGAATAATCTATAAATAGCTGATAAAGACTATACCATAATAACTACCATAAAAAGTTTAGAGTGAACAGAAATGAAGAATCATTCTTAAACCTATATTATGTTGTAACTGGATCTGTTGTACTTAGTTTATGGGATGTAGTCACTGTTGAGGATGTAATGCTACTATTCGTCCTGTGTGTCGTCAGCGCAGTTATGATCCACGTGCCTGATGGCAACATGAACAGCACACTGAATACGGTGTGATCCAGCTTTCTAAATACCCTGTTGTGATGAGTTGGAGATACAGCGTATTTGCCTTAGAGGGTCACGTTATTGTACACGGTTAGCTGACATGTAGCACACATTCATATGGAGAGGGCGGTAATCGCTATTAAATATAGTCGAGCTACAAAAAAATACCAAGTGTATAATTTGTGTGGTGTGGAAATATGATTACGCTAGTTGTAACAAGATGGAATAACATTAGTAACAGCACAGTATGTAGTGGTGAGCATAGTAGTTATGTAAAACTCAAATATTGTTGACAACATGCTTATTTGCTGTCACAGAGTCAGATAAGAAGACTGGTATCAGTTTCTATGTGTGTGCAGTACTGGTCTGAGGTGTTTAGCTTGGGTTCACAAAGACACACAGCAGGGGGAAACTGCTAGCTCAGCTTCATCAAAACCGAACAACAACAATTTCTAAGCTCTTATTTACACCCAAGAGCCATCTTGGGTTTGGGCTGTGTTTGAGTCGCAGTGTACAGAAGAGGGCTTTTAAGATGCTCCTTGTGCCCAGCTGTTGTTGATCAGGAAATAGCTAACTGCTGCTAAAACCACAATGTCTTGTTTTTACTATATATTTCTGTTTATCCCATGTTGAATGAACAATCCAGCATGCACGCAAGTCAGCTGCATTTGTCAATATTTTTCAGTATTAACATTGTATTAAATTAATATGAGGTGTTACTTGTAATGACAAACCCACAGAGGGTCAGTGAGCTTTTTAGTCTTTTTTAGTTCATTATTTTGATTTAATGGCCCCCCAATTTATTGCAGACTTCAGTCTCACTGCTCTTTATACAAAAGCAGCAGGCATATGTTTTCAGCAGACAAACTCTGATAAACCAAATATGGAGTTAGCAACTAAACTAGCTGGTGAGGAAGTCAAACATCTTGTGGCTAAAGAGCTAGATATTATTCTCAAGAGTTGGTGAGACCAAACCACAGCTAAAGCATATTGGGCTCACCATTAGAGCCCAACTAAAAAATTGCCCCACTGATATTCCTGGCCAGTATTAGCTTATAGTAGACATGTCAGCCGACATGTGCACCAAACAGTTCTGTACAGAAATGCCAAAGACATGTTTGCAGTAAATTAGAATCGTAATCACTGTAACAATGGTTGCAATGTTTATTTTCAACTGTATAATGTCTTGACTGGCAACCTGTCCAGGGTGTACCCCGCCTTTCGCCCGATGTCAGGTGGGATTGGCTCCAGCCCCCAGTGACCCTGTACGCAGGATTAGCGGTTGACAATGGATGGATGGATGTATAATGTCCTGCTCTATACATTTCTTGGTTGCAGAGCAGGAATATGCCTTGTGGCCTTAAGCCCCCCCCCCGCAACGCCCCAGCTGATTGCGCCAAATTCCTCTCTGCCTTCTTCCTGTCAATGTTTTTTTAGACACCAGTGTCTTTTGTTGATATTCTGAATTCTTATTACTCTCAACTGAGGAAAGAAATTTTGATAAATCAGCAAACGAGCAAGACAAGAAACCATAGTCGACCTGGCCATCGGGAGCACTGGGAGAAATGGCTCTGTGGGCAGCCTGAGCACCCTGTCATACAAAACAACTTTGATTATGTACCAGCCCACGTCCTCCTCAAGGCCAGTTCAACTTTAGTCGAGGTTCTGCAGCAGAAGCTGTAAGAGAGAAGACAGTAGGGAGAAGATAAGTTAGGTTTGGGCTTTTTAGCAACATGTTCAACTTTTCAAGTCATTATGCTCATCAGTGTCAGACGAGATCTTGTGTGTCGACGAGCAAGAGAGCGCTCACGTGTGAAGTGGGGTCTCTGCTAACAGTGACAGACAGATCCATGCTATGAAACTTCTGTATCCTCACTGCGCGACATTATTATAAACTGATGATCTGGTCATGGGTCACATCTCTCTCTCATCCAGGCGCTGTCTCTCCCTTTTCATCTCCTTCAGCTCTCATGCATTAGTTCCATAATTTTATTCTATAGACAGACCTTCTGTCAGCACACAGCAACTGTGACAGACTTCCAGCATGCCTGATGAATGGTTGTGATAATTGACAAGCATTATCTGATTAGAAAAAAAAAAAATTTAAATAAAAAAAGATGAAATTCCAGGCCAGCTGGTCACAATTCTTTAATTACAAAACATATGGGATCCTTCTCGAAACTGTTGTTTATGCCAGTGTTTACATTTATAAACAACTACGCTATAATTTAAAACTCAAGTATCAATATCAGCCTAAAAAATTCAGTATCTGTTGAGCTCAACTTACCGCACATTTAAGCATTGGCCAGACTCCAATGGGGTGAAAATGTTGTTGCTGGATGTGTCAAATGTTAATGTTGTGGCTAATGTTAACATTTTAATGCCGAATTGCAACTGGGTGGAGTGTTATCGTCATCATAACAGTGTGAACGCAATTATGCACTGAAAATAGCAGAAGAATGCAAATTGAGACACTATGTGTGTGCGTTAATGCAGCTAGTAGTTAGCAGCTAGCTTCCAGGCTTTGGAATCAATGTACTGAATATAGTTAAAGATCTTGTCGTTTGTCTCCTGGTAAGAGCATATTTCTCAGATGTGTTTGATTTTACAGTCCTCTTTCTGAATGCCATGATGTGTTTATGCCATTTAAAATTAAGGATGCACCGATCCGATACTGATATTTAATATTGGCCCGAAACTGACTCAGATAGCGGGATGGGGTATCAGTGACAAGGGGGCCGGTCTATTCAATTCAATTCCTACACTATGCATCAGCAGTACTAAGCATTGGTCGACACTCAAAGCCCAGGTATTAGTATCGTAACTGAAAGTCACATCTTTGCATCCTTATTTGAAGTTCAGGGTTTGTTTTGAGTGTGTGTTGTGTTGAGTGTTTTTTGTTAGTAACACTTTCTGGCATCACTATAGTTATTTCACCGTGAACGGGCCTACACAAATAGTGAACACTTCCATACAGTCTTCATTACAGTGAGTCTTTATTGAAGCCAGTATGCTTGATATCATAACAATCATCTGGTAGCTTTGTAGAGTTTGACAAATAAATTGCAAGCAATTCCTTGATAATTACCCAACATGATTATCTACCACAGCAAATACTTATTACTAGTGTATTTGTGTGTATTAGTGGCAATGGAATTTCAATAGTCACATTTGGCTTATCTCAGTTTGGGTCTCCAGTCCCATTGGGTGTGCTCCATGTACTGACTAAGACAGTCCCAGATGCATCCCATTGTAAAGTTTACCAAAGCACCTGTGCCCTGCTCTAGAGGTGGAGGTGGGGAAGTTAACCTGATGTCCATTTGCAAACATCCAGTTATTCCTCATCCTTAAAGGCCTTTTCTCCTGTAAAAGTGAGACAGTGTTTGAAAATGCTTTTGCTATGTTTGCACCTCCCTTGCAGACTAAAACGGCAAATCCAAAGACTTAAAACGGAGAAGTTTGGAAACGCTGCAGACCCCGTTTTCCTTTTAAAACTCCAGAGTAGCGTATTAGTGCTGACAGACAAAAACGGAGGACTTTAAAAACGATGACCCAGACACTCACGTTTAGCTTCCTGATTGGGTCTTATCAGTCATGCCAAGCAAAAACACAATGCTACTGACAGTGTTTGTGTTTTGGTATTTTTATTAAAATATGTCGTACTGTGCAAATAACACACGCTTGTAATGTTACTGTGCATGTCGCTTTATTTGCTTTGCGACGACTCCCAGGCGGTTTTCCGCTACCTTAGTCGCTTTGTACTCCCATGTTAAAGCTCCATCTCTGGGGTGGTTGTTGTAGATGAAGCCTAAGTTAACACTTCCTGTTGCTGCTTCACAATAAAAGCCTTCTGGTGGTTCACTGGAGAAACTAAACTCAGGAAGTGCTGAGTTTGCAATTGCAGAGCATCCATTCATTCATTCCCGCTCTGATAACACAGAGCTGATCAGGGAACAGTACGTGAATGTAAGAAGAAGAAAGTAGGAGTGAAACCTCCAACCAACATTAACTACTAAAGTTACATGGGAGCTACTGATAGCCAAACATAGTATTTTTTATACCTTCTCTGTAGTTACTTGCATCACCATACAATGTCAGTCCACCATGATGTCAACGCAGTTCTGTTTTGTCAGGTAATGTAACCATTTTGCCTCATTGGGACCTCCATGAAAACATCATTTAAAAATAAATGCTCCAGATTTACCTATGGTTAACACATAACTCTAATATCAACATTTAAAAAGCTGTCTGTTTTTAAAGACCAGCGGTTTTAGTCAGACTTGACTGTCTCCACTAGCTATTTGTGAAATCAGAAAGTCTTACCAGACTTTGCAGTGCTTTTCAGTTCCCATAATACATTCAATAGAAAACTGTTGCAAAGGACAAATAGAACTTGATGGGGGACCAACCCCAATAAAGACACATTACATTGTATTAAATGTAAGGCTCATTGTTTACAATGATTTACATATTTTCACTGGAAAATGCCCACATTTAAGAATAAGAAGTAGATTGGTGTATGTTCAAAAATGTGCAACTATGAATGTATCATTTGGTTGGTACAACTTGGTACTAGAGGAATCCTTCCTATTGCATAAAGCTTCACACTGTTCAGCAGTATTTTTATTCCAGATGTAGCCTAAGACCTACACATTTTCTCCCACTATACTTGCTATTCCTCGTCATTTTTCTACTTCACTACAGTCTTTGACTACCCCTTATGGACTAACCTGGCCAGTGACACACACCCAAAAATATAGAAATTGTTTGCAAAACTGTGTGTAATAAGAGCCTATAGGACTAATTGTTATCTTTATTACATATAGACATGCTAGCAACATAAATCTACTTTCTTATGTTATTCCTGTTTGTGACTGTTAGTGGATTATCTGTAGCTTTCACCACACTGACACAGCGTTTCAGTGGTCAGGGTCCTGGCTGTTTTTCGACTACTGTAAAAAAAGAAACAAAGTTAAAAAGGTCCAGTTTGTAACATTTAACTATTGACAGAAATGTAATATACATAACTATGTTTTTTGTGGTGTATAAAGACCTTACATAATGAACCGTTATGTTTTTATTACCTTAGAATGAGACATTTCAATCTACATACACTGCGGGTCCCCTTGCATGCAAGCCGCCATGTTTCTACAGTAGCCCGTGGACAAACTGCTCTACAGAGTGCGTTTCGTCACTATGTTGAATACGTAAAAAGAAGAAGCAGAAGAAGAAGTAGTAGTAGTCTGGTTTGTTAGAAGTAAGAAGAGAAGTGGTTACACACAGTAGATCCACTTTAACCTTGAGAGCTGCAGTCTCTATTCATTAGTCACTGTAACTTGCACTGTACATTTACAGCTAAAAGGAGGCTTATTGTTGATCATTTTCTCTCTGCTCGCCTGCCATTCACCGGTCTTGTGCTATTTAAAAACGACATAATATTCTTTGTGTGGTTCATCAATGGTGATCCGAACGTCACGCGAGGTGCGGACTACTCTGCACAACACTGTGAAGCTGGGGCTCCGTCTCTCTGCCGCTACACACATACACATACACGCAACGCCTACACATGCGCTCTGATCCCCCTTCCTTAAGGGTAATTTTGGATTTATACACGCACTTTAAAAACATTTTTTAAAAGCTTTTTCCTTTTTACATGTTTATTTACAGCATTATATGTTGATATTTATAATGTAATAGGTTGTCTATTAAACTATTTGGAGAAATCTGGTAGTTCTGTGTAAAATCAGAAGTTGATTAGCCCCATATTGCCAAAATCCGCGATCCTCATTTTGCCGCTAAGCTTTGACTGAGATTGACAGACGAATCAGGCTCCGCCCATTGAAGCCTCAAATCTTCAGCTCTTCGGGGTCAACCCTATTGTAGAGTAAACTAATGCTAATCCAGCAACATCTTTGTAGTAGTGTCCATGTTGATTCCACTTTCAAATGCAAGAGCACATGAAGTCAGAAGAACGACTTTACAAATCGTGGGCTGTTCGCAACTCTCACCACTAGATGCCACTAAAACCTACATACTGAACCTTAACAGCAACAATATGTAAGATGTGGTTTTATGTGATTTGGCACTCCGCTCTCCACCAGCAGCATAATGTTGCTCGAAACTTGGGTGGCAGGCCAGCCAACAAAGATAAACAGCAACCAACGAAAGCGCACTGACTGTGCATTCAGACCAAATGTGATTTTAATCCTCACAACGCTTTCCTCGCGGGTTTTTATCGCTGGACTACTGCCAAGTGTACACACACAATGCGATAACGTGAATAAACACAACTCGCGATTACTACAGCTATATGAACCCAAAATAAACATTTTGCTGTGATTTAATTGAAATAAATCGATCAAACTGATGCTGAAATAACTACAATATGATTCAGATTTTTGAATATGAATTCATGCCTTGTCAGGTCTGTCAGCAAAACAACAACTTTTTAAATGTTTGTTTTCTGGGTGGAGTCCGGATTGATCAGAGCTATGCTATACCAGCTTGTTCACAGTAAAGTACAAACATAGCTGGAATAAAGATACAGGCACATATTTTCTGAACTCTCCAGGTTGTCTGGTTTATATTAGAGCCTGACCGATATGGGTTTTTGGGGGCCAATGCGGATATAAAAAAAAATAAAAAATAATAAGAAAAAGATTTATGAGCAGATATTTAGATTTAGAGAATGATTTGGATAGTAGACCCCTTTACTGTATAAACTACTGAAAGTTGGTATGTATGTGGGCTATAAAACCTTTTCTTCAATGGATTATGTTAATAAAATCGATTACAGTCTCAAAAAGTGAACAGTAAACAATTGCACATCAATAAATATTTGCTGGAATGTGCAACTTTTTCATCTGTAAACAGAGTGAGTGAGAGCATGTGTATTTCACTTTACACATAATCTGCCATAATTCCAATGTAGCATATTCACATCTAGTTGATCCCTTTACCTGCACTCTTCTGACCAAAGCTGCGAGAAACCATTTCTCATCATCTGTCTAAATCATGCCGTCTATGATACAGTGAGCTGCTGTTGAATGCATCTAATACCACATGACTCTCTACAACGAGGACCTGCAACTTTGAGATTTCATTTAACTAATGTTATAACTACAACCAGAGCCGTTACGGCTCTGACTGCAGCATTTCACATCTACAATGTCACAAAAAGAGGAGCTACAGGAAGCCGTGTTAGATTCTTGTTCAGCTCACGTTTATTTACATGTCCACTCTGGTTTAATCATTTCAGACATGCAGACTAACTGCAGACAGGCAGCTCGCAGATATATTTAGAATACACCAGAAACTATAGTTTAACGGTTCATTAACGTTAGCGCTCCTCCACTGATAAACACGGCATAGGCTTTGTGGCTAATTTAGCAATGGGCAGCGTGAGCTGTTGTAACATTACATGCTTTTAGAGAATATTTAGAAGTGATGAACTAGAGACAAATGTGAACCGTTCACTAGAACGGCCACACTGTTTCAGAATAAATCTACAGTTAAAGTTAGGTCTGTCAGTAGCGAAGCTTCCAACAGCCAGCTACCGTAACATTAACCTGCTAGGACGCCGGGGAGTGCAGTGAAAAACGGGAGGGTTAGCAAGTCATGAATGTTTTCATGAGAAGAGAAGTGATGGAGTCTGTTTCTATAATAATTATAAAAGTCATGTAATTAACGTGACCGACTCACCGCTAACACAGCCCTCTGCATGTTTGTTTCTACATGCTGCAGTAAGCTCCGGTAAACTCCAAACTTCTGTGGTGTTTGTGGAGCTGCAGCTGGTCGCTCTCTGGTGGGCAAACTATGCAACACCCATGACATGAGTGAAGGATCTGACTCTGTTTCTTTTTTAATTGTCATCTATCTGCCGTTATAAACAGCCGATGCCGATTAAATACAATTAGCCCATATTGACCGATAATAGAAGTCCAACAGAGCTCTGGGTGCTGACAGATGCTAACAACAACAACAGTGGAACTGGAAATGCACGGAAGCTCGCTCCTAAGATGCTGCAATGAAGATAAATCAACGCTGTAATCCCAAAAACTAATAAAAAACTAATTTAATAAAAGCAGTTTACTCCGAGCTCCTGCCGCAGGCGTAGTTGTCAGAGCATAATCCAGACCGACTACGGATATTTCTGTCCAAAAGCTGCAGTGCTGTTCCCGGCTCTGTCCTCGGCTTTTCTCGGCAGCTTAGTAGCTTTCCGTCTGCGTTTTACTTCATCGCTCTGCCTGCTACTCTCCACACAACACTCTGAAGTCGTCGGTGACGTCTGGATCTCAATGCTGATAGGCTATCGCGACACAACATCAAGCGACTTTCTCGCTTGAGTAGAAAATTTTCAACTCACATGAAGGCCTTTGCACCGTCTGCACCTGCCGACGGGAACTTGCGGTGCTCCGCGTCTTTGCATTGACTTTGTATGTAAACACACCGCCCCCAGTGCTCACTTCACTTTTGGTCTGAAAGCACCATTAGAGTAACATTACCAATATCCGAGTGGGTTATCTAGTTTGCTAACATTAGCTCTTCCTTGTCTTTTGCTCGTCACGCTTTTTTTTTCTTCCTTGCTTCGTCCAACGTCTTCATCCGTGTCTTTGCACCACTGTTGTCATGATTCTTTTAGCTTAAAGTAACAAGCTTTAGCAGAAATGTATTGGGTGAGGTGAGGTGCTCTCCCAGCCATATTGGACATCACAGATCATGGCAGAGTATTGTAGGTATCAGCTGTAGGGATGGGTATCTAGTAGAATCGAAACGTCTCAACGCAGTACTTAAATCGATACTTTTTTAAACCAGATTGCTATTTTTATGGATTTGCTTGCCAAGCAACACCCCAAAAGAAAGAGAAGAGCACGCCTTTTTCCCCTTATGTGCCTGCACCATAAACTATATAAAAAAGGCCTGCTGTATCTGTCATGACAGATCTATTTCAGCACCAGCTGCTATCAATTCATTTATTTTTCTGCTATCAAAGTAAGACGGGCCGGTTCTGGCTGGTTACATGAAAACGTCTCATTTACTGCATTTAGCCGACGTGCTACATTGTCGTTAGCTCACCTCTCTGCTTTTCAGTAACTAACATTATTATCTGTGTATCTTTCACAGCTAAATGTGCTGGATGATAATGAAACGGGTAGTGAGCTGGACTGAATATTATAACGAGACTGTGTCACACTTTATAACGGTTAGACCGCAGTAAGTAACTTTACTGTAGTGTTAGTGGATGGCTCTTCCTCTGTGTTGTTGTGACCGTTTTGTTGCAGTGTATTATGTGAGTCACGTTAGTTACAGCGACGGAGAGGTGGAGACGCTGTGTACCTGAGTATCGGTAAAACCACACTAAACCTAAACTCAACGTTATGAAGCGAACAGCGGCAGGGCGGAGCTAATGTAGCGTCAGCTTGCTCCTCGTGGCTGCATTACTATAAGATAGTAAACCACATTTGCTTTTTACCGTTACATCCTTTCTTGCAGGCTAAATCAACACTTTAACAGTGGTACACAGGAAAGTAACATGGGTCGCGTTAGTTGGTGAAGTAATGTGGAAAGCGAAACAACTTTTCACTGCTCAGCGTTAGCCGGCGAGCTAACGTGACTTTCTCTGTTTCGCCAGCTTTACTAATGCTCACTTTGTTTTTACTCGACATCATCTGAACCTGTTTGGTCTGATGGGCTTCAGCACATAAACCTTTATTGTTGTTTTTATGTGAAATCTGCGTTTTGCTGTGAGCTGGTTGTTTTATGGTGTCCCTGTAGTCTGAGCGTACAGGGCTGAATCCGTCCCGGTAGTGGCTGATACAAGCAACAGAGAAAACAGGCGTGTGCTTAACTAACCCTAACAACAAAGGAAATGCAAAAAGAAAAACAACAGATACTTACCCTGACTCCCTGGCCAGGAAACAAAATAAGTGGCAGCTCTCCCCTACTGTTTTGCAGTTACACTTTTATCTTCCAGCACTTGGGTAAAAACTACAACAGAGGGTGAGTTTCCCCGGAACCCCCATCTGGCTGGGGAGGTAGGGGAAAGGGAAGAGAGGGTGTTCGACCTCCACACAGGTTCCTTTATATGGCAAATCCTCCAGCAAAATCCACTATCCACCACCTGGAACATATCAAACACAAAATAGCTCCTCCCTAAGGCAGGGAGGGTAACAGAAACTGCACCTAAACCTATATGACTCCATGTCATAACAACACTGTACACTATTAGCAAGATGCTGGATTGTGTTTGCATTAATATCGAATTAACTGTACATTAAGTACATGTATGTATGTACACTTCCCACAATGCATCGCTCTAGAGTTTTTTTCTTTAAACCCTCTCTGCTTGATCAACGCTAATGCTTCCAAACTCCTCGCCTCACAGAATGTCAGACAAACTTTCGATTTCATTGTCACTTATTATTATTCGAAATTCACACCACAAATTCGCAAACAGAGGAAGTGAATCTATTTGTAATCATCCATTAAAAAGTTAATTCTCAATGTATTCCACAGGCTTTGTTGGACCTCCTGCGAGAAGCCTCCATAAAATGCACTGTCCATCTGTGTTAATAGATAAAAATGACACCAAACGATCAGAGGTGTAATTTGACGAAGCATTTCTGATTTGACTCCTTAGATTGATGATTTGTCGTGAATTAAAGTCACGCTGTTTGCTGGCTTGCGACTGCTTTACAGAAAAGTTAGCTTGATCCCATTGTTTAAACTTTTTCTTTACATAATACAAAACACTGCTTCAGAGGGCATGACAAACAGTACAGATGGAAATCTTTAACACCTAACGGTGACAAACATAAATTTTTATGTATCATCACAGTGCAGGAACTTATCAGATGATATTTTATCCGTCTCATTCCTCTTGCACCCCAGAGAGGTAGGTAGAAGGTTGAAGTCACTTTCTAAAATGTTCAAGGACAACGTTGCCGTGCAGCTCATAAAGTGATGAAAGAACTCAGATGTGGTTTAGACCTGGCCCAGGTTTAAAAATAAACCCTATACTCATAAAATCAATTTTGATACCAACACGGCAACAGTGTAGAGAAAGTTGAGGTAATCTGATCCTATGATGTGCGTTTAGTCTCAGACAGAAACGTGTCAGCAGAATTAGTCTGGAGCTGTGCCACAGCTTTACTGTAGTCAAGGTGAGACGTTTCTATAATCCTCAGACACTGAAAGACAACACCGTACTCCTAACTTGGCAAAAACATGGCTTTCCTGCTACTTAGCAAACAAATTGAAGTGAGTTCACTGCCACACTCTTTGATACGACAAAAAGCGGACAGTAAAAGTGTCTTAACATATGTTTGTCTGCACATTTCATGTTTAGTAAGAGTTTCAGGAGTTTTTCTCCAGGCCTCCAATTTAAGGATGTCATTAACAAGCATTTCCACACACTCATGTGTTTGCCTTCAGTGAAAGCAAGTAGGCGGTGTAGTAAAGCTGTGGAGTTCACAGGGGGAAAAGGAAGTATTCTGGGAAACTCCCACTTCAGTGGAGTTGGGAGCAGAGGCTCCAAACGGGAGGAATTTGCTTGTGCAAAAGAGAAACAGTAGGAGGCGCTGGTCATCATTTGAAACATGTTTTGTTTTCAAATCAATCAACTGGACATTTTTGTGTTTTTAATGTGTTTCCCACGATGCCATTTGTTGCATCAGCACTGAGGCCTGTGCATGTTCTGCACTACATACATTTCTGCTTTCTCTTCACTCTCTAGCCTTAGTTTATATTTCTCATGCTGTTGTGATTTTTACAGATGCACCGATGATCACATTCCAGTCACAAAGAGTGTTATGAGATAAATAAATAGTAATGTAGAAGGGATTATTACATGAAAGGCACAAACAGAGGCAAACTGCCTTGTGCCAATTCAACCAACACTTCCTTCCACAGCAGCCACGCTGTAAACCACAGTGCTATGATATAGAATATTTGTGCATTTAGAGTGTGTAGACGGATATTTATAGTCTCCCAAGTATCGATCTTTTATTATATAAATTGTACATGAGAATTTAACTTTTTTGGTACTATAATAATAACAGCTATTGCTTTTGAGAAGAGGTTTCCTTTGGGGACACAATTTAAAGTTGGAAAAAAATAATAAATTCCAATACATGGCAATATTTTTTAAATCGCAATAATATAGTATTGTGACATTAGTATCGTGATAATATTGCATCGTGGGGCCTCTGGTGATTCCCACTCCTACTTTAAATGTTCTCTGGTTCCAGCTTCTCACGTGAGGATTTGTTTTATATCATTGTAAACAGAGTATCTTAGGGTTTTGGACTGGTGATCAGACAAAACAAGCAATTTGAAGACATCACCTTGGCCGTTTCTCACTAGTTTCACAGCCCTGTTATCAGTGCAGTGATAACATTATAACTTTGACCAAAATAAAAGCATGCATGATGTGACTGATCATAAAACTCAACCAAGTTTCAGTTCTCTTTCAGGCAGGTTGAGTGTTATACTGCAGGGAAGCAGAGAGAACCAAATACAGACATTCAAAACCCTAACAAACCTCTACATGTGGGAAAATGGGTCACATTCCCAAACATTAAAAAGTGTTTCTTGTGTTGTTGCAGCTGTGTTGGGGTGGATGAAGATGACGCTCCAGATATTGACATATATCACTGTCCAAACTGCGAGAAGACCCACGGCAAATCCACATGTAAGTAGCGCTCCTCAGGGTGAGTTGTATTGACTGTTGCTGACTGAAAGTTACTTCTCTTGACAAAGAAGTAAAACAGCTGCCTTGCTGGTATGATTATATCACTTCTTCTCAGCTTTAACTTGTTGACTATTCTTCGTCACGTGACAGAAAATTATTGTCACAGATCTAACATTTAATGTCTGAATATGAAATGAAATTATTTTCATTTTTCTTGCAGTGTGGAGATGTTGGTAGTGTTTTTTATGTTTTATTTTTTCTGTTCCTTAGTGAAAAAGAAAAAGAACTGGAGCAAACATGACACGGGGCAAAGCACAGATATCAAAGCGGTTCAGAACGGCAGTCAGGTTTTCATAAAGGAGCTTCGCAGTAGGACATTTCCAAGGTAAAGACATTATAGACACATGTTTTGTAACTGTCAACACCATAAACGGGGTGACAGTGTGAGATAAAGTGGTGATAATCACACCATCTTTATAACTGAAGTCATACTTAATCTGTAATTGGGCTCACATTTAATGAATTCACTTCTAATCAAATTAAATGATTGCTTATATGGATTTGGCCTCTTGATATTTCATTTGGAATTCTTAAATATTGTCCTCCTGGCAATATTATTCCTGACTTTATTAATAATTCCACTAGAGGGCATAGTCTCATAACTTTTCAGGATCTGTCCTCAGACAGTTTAACAGGTTTAGCAGTCAGGTCTTTATTTCAATTCTGCAATTGGTGAAAAGCCAGTGTGTCACTGGTTGTGTGTGGTTTCCAGTGCTGATGATGTCGTGGTGAAGCTAAGCGGTGGTCAGCTGACCATGGATTACCTGGAGGAGAACGGCTTCAATGAGCCAATCCTGGCTCAGAAGAAAGAGGGCCTAGGCATGTCCATGCCTGCTCCCACCTTCTACATCAGTGATGTGGAGAACTATGTCGGTAAGGAAATACTGCTGACAGTTACTGCACTAACTACTACTGCTGCTGCTATTACTACCGGGATTACTATTCTTGCTGCTGTATAATAATTACTACTTTTGTTTCTACCACCCCTACTACTGCTGTGACTACAGCTGTGACTACTACTAGTGCACTACTGCAACTGTTGCTTTTACCGCCTCTATTACTGCAATAGTCAGCACTAATATTTCTGCTGTTGCTGCTACTATACTGTAGTATTACTAATGATCAACGTACTACTACTAGTACTACTATAATTAATGCTATCCCTACTACTGTTGCTTATACCACTCCGTTACTAGTAACATTACTGGAAGTAGTGACATGAGTAAAACTACCATTACTACTAATAATACATTTCCTGCCACTACTAACAATACTACTTTTACTGTTATATCTACTAATAATGTTTGTTATTCTACTTCTACTACTACATCCATCTGATATTTGTGTTTTAAGATAAAAGAATCAAAAGTTAAGAAATGCACTATACTATTTGCTTTTCAATAGGGGGCGCATCTGTTCTTTCTTCCCTGTGCACAAGCGCTCAGTGATGAGATCACTTCTTACATATCAACAGTATACTGCTACAGACATATTTTGTAAACCAGTTTCCTGTTTAAAGAAAACGTTTAGCTTGTAGGCGGTTAGTTTTCCTTCAGCTTGTTTTATCGTGTCTTCTGTGTCCTCTGTTATTGTCTCAGGTCCTGATGTCGGCGTGGACGTCGTTGACGTCACCAAACAGACCGACAGCAAGATGAAGCTCAAAGAGTTTGTCGATTATTACTACAGCACAAACAGAAAGAAAGTGTTAAATGTCATCAACCTGGAGTTCTCTGACACAAGGTACACACACTGGATCTGAGGATGGTGAAGGTTGAAATGAAGTTTCTAAAATGAGATTTGGCTTCTAAAGCTGGAAAACTCCTGGTGTTCCTTTCTTTTTCCTGTTTTTCTGGGACAGGATGAACAGCATAGTGGAGAGTCCACAGATTGTGCGGCGGTTGTCTTGGGTAGAAAACTACTGGCCTGATGATGCTCTGCTTGGGAAGCCAAAAGTCACCAAATACTGTCTCATCTGTGTCAAAGACAGCTACACAGACTTCCACATTGAGTGCGGGGGCGCCTCCGTCTGGTACCACGTCCTAAAGGTGTGTCACACTCACGGTTAGACCAGTATGTTGAGTCAGAGTTGGCCATGTAACACAAATAGCTATCAGACACTCAGTGTCGTCTGATATGATGAGAATTCAGTTCAAACAGCACTGACTTTCCTTCATTCTGAATGTTTCCAGAGGAAATGTGGAAGATATTAAGCTCCGTCTCTCATATGATGATGATGCCAGAATATCTGATTGTGTTTGTGTTTGCAGGGAGAAAAGATCTTCTTCCTCATCAAGCCCACCTCTGCCAACCTGTCTCTGTACGAGCGCTGGAGATCATCATCCAATCACAGCGAGATGTTCTTTGCCGACCAGGTGGACAAGTGTTACAAATGTACTCTGAAGCAAGGGCAGACTCTGTTCATCCCATCAGGTCAGAGCTGCGCTCAGGGCACGAACACAGCTGAACATTTGAAGAACACGTAATAATATAATGATACTGTTTCATTTGTGAGGGAATATCTTGTCTTGATCCTAAAGATTCTAATTGTAATGTAAATCGAGGCCATCTATGCAATCTGATTGACCGCCCTTTATCCTAAACTATGATTGGCTATCTGCCAATCAGAGACAGGACGAGTATTTTTGAATGGAGGTACAATTTCCCTGTCAGGACTTCTTTTAAATAAAAAAATGTCACCACAGGATGTGAGAAGCCGTAATGTTACTGTAATTAAAGATGATTATGATGGTAAATTGTGTGAGCCACACTCGTACTGCATGCCACCCGTGCAGAAGTCAGCGCCCTGCGTGGGCAGCCCCAGTCAAAAAAATCTGAAGGTGCCAGTGAATGTAATGAAAACTGAAAAAATACTGAAAGAATTGGTGTCAATAATTGATTAATCGCTGAACTCATTTTTCAAGCAAAAATGCTAAACATATTCTGGTTTCAGCTTTTTCAGTTTTTTATACCATTGTTAACTTTGTAAATGTCGGTTAGAGTTAGTTTTTGAGTTTTTTTGACAGACAAGTGTATGTTTTCTAACTTAAGAGCTACTACATTCAAGAAAAAAATCAGGATTCGATTGATTATTAATTAATTAATTAATTAAGTGCTGTATTGTTGTTTTTTCCCTTCAATAAGTAACAAATGGAAATAACATGCATGGTTTAAGTTTTTTCTTTTCTGATAGATGAAGCTGTTCATTAGTGGTGGGAGATATGGACAATCACATTATATCTAATTACAATGCTTATATACTGTATGTTTTGCTATACAGTTTTTCTAGAAAATTAATAGGGATCTTTTTTATGGATAAAATAACAGGACAGTGATGTCTGTCTTTGGTCAGTCCAGCTAATGAAGTACCTGACTAATGAACATTACGTTTTTTATACGTAAATCATATAAAAAACAGTATTGTCAGAAAGTAATAATAATGATTTTTCTTTAATCATTCATTAGAAATATTGAATTAATGAATATCTTTATTATTTACAATTAGTGGATTTTTTTTACCCCCTCAGGGTGGATCAATGCAATACTGACTCCAGTCGACTGCCTGGCGTTCTCTGGACACTTCGTCCACAACCTGAGTGTGGAGATGCAGATGAGGTTTGTACACCTGTCTTATTGCACACACATTCATCCTTCATGCTGCGTTGTCGTCATTGTGTTTGGAAGTAATTGCTGTGATCCGCCATGCCTCCTGAAGACAGCCATGTCCTAATTTTGAGGGGATTTAGTGTGACTTGCAGACTGGCTGATTTTACACAGAAGTTTCCACTGGGTCCTCGTTGAGGACTTTTAGCTCTAAATTCCACCAAGCTGTTTCTGAATTCTCCACGTTTGTAAAGACATTGTGAATTGCATAGTTTGTTGCAATAATGTTAGTAATGCAGGACGATGTTTAGCTGAAACATCTTGTGTTATTCTCCTCAGAGCGTATGAAATCGAGAAGCGGCTAAAGGTCAAAACTCTCAACCCCTTCCCTAACTTTGAGACGGCGTGCTGGTATGTGGGACGACATCTCCTCGAGCGATTCAAAGGTAAACTCCTAAATCAGTTTGTTGTATTCATAGATTTTATTTTTGGTATACTATGTGGTATTTTAATGTAAACTTACATCTCCTCATTTAACTCCATTTCTCCTGAAGAATGCATGAAAGCAGAGAAAACACAAACACTGTCAGAAATGCCTTTTTCTGAGCCGCACACTCAGCGTACGGCTGCATATCTGCTGCACAGATGAGGAGCTGGATGCTTTAATATTATTTCAGTCATTAAATCGGTGAATCGCAGAGTTCACAGATGATTAGCTTCAAAAGGTTTGGCTCAGCTAGAATCACTTGCTCCATTACAAGCCTGTGTTTAAACTCCTCTCAGCTGGCTTGGCCAACTGTTTATGTTTCCACCATTTTCTGTGTATGTGTGTGTCTTAAAGCCAGATTGCAATTGTGTGTGGTGCGCACTACTTCTAACCCACGAGGCCTTGCCATTAATATGCCATTATTCTTTTTAACAAGGTCAGCTCTTTCAGTGCAGGAAAAAGACTCACTTCACTGCTGCTGGTATTTTTGCCTTGATTTAATAATTTCCTGTTTTGGTTGTAAATCCACTTCAGTTGATACTTAGATATTCAGACACCGCTTTTCTGCCATTACACTGAAATGAAAGAGGCGATCTACTCTAAAACTGAATTTGCATAATTTCACATAAATCAGGTCTGGAGCTGTCGCAGTTTAATCTAGACTGGAATAGAAATGATGGAGTTCATGAAATCATTACATAGTTTGTCCAACAGAGAGCACTGACAGGTTATTTTGCAACTGTAAAATTAAGTCTCGAGGCAAATGTTTGACAAAAGCTTTTAATAACATCAAATAGGGCACACTGGAACTTTTTTCATGCAAGTACACATGGGAAATGCAGTTCACTATTGTAACTCCTAAGGTGTAAATATGTACATAGGAAGCGCCACAGATGCAACATGTCAGAAAAACTGAGGACAAATAAGTACAGACATCAGACAGAAAGTCAAAGTGTTTCTGTTTTTCCTGCTGTTTCAGGCAGCCATTGTTTTTCATTTTTCATTTCCATTCATTTTTTTTACGGCACAGAAATCTTAAATTAGACATCACACTGAACATGAACAAAGTGACAATGCCATTAAGGTAAGGCAGGATGATGTCAAATGTCTGCACTGCTTTTCCTCATAAAAATACTGTACGTTTGATATAAAACACACAAATCCACTTACATACTATATATACTCCTATATAAAGTAATTACTGAATATACCAAATTGTCCTTTAAACAAGCTTTATTTCATTATACTGCTGACACAGAGAATGAAGCTTTTTGTTAAGGGTCGCCATGGTTGAATGAAACATTTGGATTTGTTTTTCTGCAGGTTTACATAAAGCAAATAAGCAACCAGCCCCATACCTGATACATGGTGCCAAAATCATCAATGGAGCTTTCAGAGCTTGGACTAAAAAACAGGTACGGACACATTAGCAATTGAGCTGTCAGTTGTCCATCTAAGATGCTATGAAAGGTAATGACAATTTTGTTTGTTTTCCTCATAACAGGCCCTCTTGGAACATGAGGATGAGCTTCCAGAGAACATGAAACCATCACAGCTCATTAAGGATCTTGCCAAAGAGATCAGACTGTCAGAGGTATTTTGATTTTATTTTGGCATAAATATAATATGATCAAACATTCTCTAAAGGTTCCAGATAGTTTTACACTCGGTGGACCTAATGCTCTGTACAAAATGATGGTTTCAACGTATGACCCCTTTCCTTTTTTTACACGTAAGAAATGTTTGTTTAGTTAAATGAATTAGGTTCTTAGGGGGGAAAAAAGTTTGTTAATGGAAGTGACGCCCTGTACTTCCTGTGTACTTCCTACAAGACGGGTCTACAGTTGGACAGCAGTTTGACACCAGAACTGAAATTGGGAAAATTTTAATAACTTTGTGATATCAATAAAATCTTATATAGGGGTCCAACTAACAACTTTCACGATCAATGAATCTGTCCTTTTCTTTTGACCATGCACCTACAAAATGCCAAAAATCATGACAAATGGCTATTACAGAGAAACAGAATGATGTTTTTTATATATATATATATATATATATATATATATCATATGTTATGCTATTTCATATAGCTCACACAGTTCCTGCTTTTATTTCTAGAATGCAACAAAAGCCATTAAGAGTGAGCCAAGCATTAAGGTACCAGTGGAGGAACCTCCATCCACCCACTCTGAGCCTGAAGAGCCCGTTTCCCCTGCCCACGTCCCCTCACCTAGCAGAGAGAAAGCCAGAAAGAAAGCTTCCAAACCCCCCAAACCCCCCAAGCCTCCCAAACCCCCAAAGATGCCCAAGGCTCCCAAGCCCCCGAAACTGCCGAAGGTCAAGGAAGGAGGAAAGAAGAAAGCGAAGAAAGCAAAAGAGTTGTCGCCGCCTCCTAAACCCTCTAGCTTCGCCGCTCTTGAGTCTCATGCGAAAGACATCTTGAGTAAAATGGACCAGCCAAAAAAGACAAAGGTGAGAAGATGGAAATCTTATTATAAAATTTCTTTTTTTGTAGAATGATTTTTGTGTCCTTAGTTTTCACTTTATGTTTCACTTTATTTTTGCATCCCTTCCAGCAGAAAGCTTCTCAGATGTAACCATGCAGAAGGGCAAAAGCAACCCATAGTTACTCTTGGATGAATTTGTCTATTAATATTTGTGTCTTTCTTCATATACGTGCCATTTTTCAGGCTGTTAAGAATGTCCTGAGTATGTCAGAGAAGGAAATATCAAAGCAGAACAACATGGAGAAGTTTGAAATCAGAGAGCAGAATAAAAACAAGACTGAAGCCAAATGGAAGTATAAGGTAAGATCATTTAAGCTCATGATTTAATCTAATGGTTGTTACAGGCCAAAGTAGCTTCCAGAGAACATGAAGGTATCATCTGTCAGAGGTATTTTGATTCAATCAAAACTGTTAAGACTGCAGTAAAATCTATTTTGGATGTTCATGAGCTCCAGATTTTGATGAGCCCACTGACTTTTGTTTTGTTGCTATTGGTCCATGTCGCTACTAATAAAGTAAATAATATCACAATCCTTTAAAAGTTCACATAAATTGAAGGCTTGCCAGCATTTAGTAAAGAAGACTCACGCTGTTGTGAAGTTTACAAGCTGAGCAGCTGAACAAAAAAATGTAGGGTCATCCAAAAGTGATTTGCACACTTCACTTCAAAGCAATCAGCAAAAATAATGATGTGGCCTAAGTCGCACATTTGAGGCCTGCAGCTCATCAGAGCTACGCCAGAAACATCCACCCTCTCAGAGTTTACCTAATGGAATTACGCCACGTCCATATCCACTGTGTTCCATCTAAGTATTTACATATGCCCTCATCTTTTGAAAAAAGTTTGTTGTATCATTATTGCAGAGCAGCAGGGGGAGGCTTTTTCTAAGCAAAAGTGTAATTTTGTTGAACGGAAGACATTTGAGGGCTTTAGTTTCATGGAAACTTCAATGCCAAACTGCTGTGGAATGTTTGCAGCCCCTCCAAGGATCTCCATCCAACTGCTTCTTCACATCAGGCCAAACATTTGCAGATGGAGCAGAGACCCTGTTAGATGTTTACCAAGGTCACTGGAGACCACATCTTCCCTTGTGATCACTGTTGATTCACGTAAAAGTTCACAGCTCCTCTGTGTGCTGGGCAATTAGGCCTGTACTGTAATTGTCAATTTAAGAAATGCATGAGACGATGTGAAATGTCAGTTTCAGTTTACACCGCGTCGTCACATGCCTTTAATTTAGGAGTCAAAATTGTTGAGGAGCGAATATTTGAAAATGTATATTCTTGGATTTCAGTAAATTACACAGTCTGCCCAGGGGTGAGTTTTATGGCAGCTGTTTTGCATTCCTTTTAGAAGATTTGGTTTAGTTTAAATCGGGCCAGAAAAAGTGAATAAGATCTGTGGAGATTAACATCATCACTTTCATTTGAGACATTTGTAATATAAAACTACTGAATGGATCTTTAAACTTGGATCGTTCATTCTTGTCAGTTAAAATGCTGATGAACCAGTCTGTGATATTCTAATTTCAGTCAACTTGGTCAATGTGTCTTTTAATATCAAGTTAATTTAATTCCCTTCTTTGACATTATTTCATTTTTAACTTTACAGAATAGTAAACCAGATTCCCTGCTGAAAATGGAGGAAGAGTGCAAATTTGACAGAACGCCGCTGTCAAGCAATAAAGACAAATTCAGCTTTACCATGTCTCACAAGAAAATGCTCGGGTATGTATGGAATGGCTGTGATTGCCATATAAACGTTTCATGAAAGGTCCTGTGAGAGGAGAGCATGTTAACCTTCTCATGTGGTGTATTATGGTGATTACAGAGCTATGTGGCTATCAGCACCATATCCATTAGAGCTAATTCGAGGACTTCTCACTGCGAGTGCCTGGCTGAGCCTCGTATCACTCCCTTATTGTCCTGTGGTTTCCTTTTCAGCTCCAAGACGCTGAAACCTCAGACCAACTCAAGTGTTTTTGGATCATTACAAAACCTAAAAGAGGACAAAACCAAGCCAGTGAGAGATGAGTATGAGTACGTCTCAGATGAGGGGGAGCTGAAGATTGACGAATTCCCCATCAGGCGGAAAAAGAACCCTGTTAAGAGAGATCAGTCCTGTGAGTATTTTGGACTTATTTCGTGTAGTGTTTCAGTTTATTTAAACTATCAACTTGGGCTGGGTATCAAGCCCCAATTTTTTATAGACTTAAAATGTGTCCATAGGATTGAGGATCAATTGGTATTAAATGCTCGGTTAGATTATTAGGACTGGGTGGGTGTAGCTAGATAGCTATGTAGATATGAGCTGATATTTCCTGGTCTAAATCAGGGAACTTATTTAACTTTAGCGTATATTTTATTTAGGTGAAGTTCTTTATTCAGTACAGATGCAGTTTGGCATATTTGGGTGCATATTTGTTCAGTGATTAGCTGTAGTGCTCATTGATTGCCAGTTTCCCTGTTTTTTTTGGCCATTTTCCCCTGGAAAAACAAATGTCCAATCAAAACTTTGTGGGTGGGATAAAGACTTGAGACATCATCTTCCTACATAGCTAATTAGCTAACTAGCTACGCCACTGAAAAATAACAACAAAAACATGGCGACAAGCATGGATGAGATTGACACAGCCTTTGAAAATGCCGGTGGCAGTAGAGAGTGATTGGGCTAGCACAGAGCAAAGCAAATTAACCCCCTGAATGAATGAAGGTAAACAAAATGGATGTTCAGTCTAATTACCAGGCTAGGTCAGGTCAGGTTTAAATTCACCAAAATAAAGTATTGGTTTTTAAGTATTGTTTGACCAAAGAGCACAGGAGATCAGGTATTGTATTAGCACAGATGTCACATATCAATACCCAGCCCTACTATATCAACAATTAAAACGTTTAGATTAACAACTTGTGTTTTAGTTATTGCTCAATGATGAATTCATTTTTTTTTCCAGTTTTGTCAGACATCAGAGACCCCATTCAGCCAGCCAAGAAACCAAAGTTCCAACCCTTGGTGGCCAAGGTACATATCACATGACATCACTTTTAAATAAAGACCTTGACAATAATCAAATATTGTGATGCAAACTTCCAGCAATTGTAGCAATGTGATTATACTATGATGAAACATTGGACTTGCCCGGCCAGCTACATCCCATGAGCTCAGAATTAGTTTAAAACCAGTCGGGTTCCAAGGCATTACAGGGACAAGAGCATGCTGAAATGCTCCTTTTCGAGCTCAGATTTTTAAATAAGGATGTAAAAAATGCATTCTGGGTTAATCAGAAGAAGAAGCTCCCTAAGCTGTGGACGACCACCACACACTGATGAGGGAAATAGCTGTGGCAGAGGAAGAAAAAGGCTTATACCAGATGCTGTTGTGTTTACTGATGAAAGGTCACTGGAAACCATATCATAATAGTCTTGTAGTTACTCACTTACTTTCTAAGACTGAATTTTTAAATGGGTAAAGTAGGCAGCTGCCCCGAGTATTCAAATTCCTCTGGGGTCTCTTAAATTGTGGTAATCGTGTAAATGCAAATGAGTTTGGAAATAGCAAATGAAGTGACTAAGGTCCTAAGTTAGGTCTGTATTATTATATGTTTTGTCTGTCAAAATGCACTTGGTGCATATTTCTAAATTAATTGAACTGAATTAATTAAAGTTAAACTAAATCACCACAAAGAAGAGGTCAAACAAGGAAACAGCAGGAAGACCGTCATTAGAAGAGTTAACACGAAGGGACCAAAATAGCTGAAATCCAGAGAAATCACGTTAAATACAAGAAATTGGTTGCAAACGTCAACAACACCACTTTCCCCTGTTGCCGGGTCTTTCATGTCTATTTTACTCTGTTCACTTTCTCCAAAATCAGAGTGTGGACTCCTCAGATGAAGAGACTCTGCACATAGACACAGAGGCCAAGCCTGAGGTCAAAAGTCGCAACTCTAAGGTCAAGAAAAAGGGCGGCAGCGCTGCGGGGATTCTTGACCTGCTGCAGGCCAGCAAACAAGTGGGTGGGATCGACTACAGCACCAACAGGTAGACTGACCAGCCCTGATGTCATTAGTTTCTGCTTTTTCAATCCATTTCCTTCAACACTAAAGGAACCTTTACATCTGAACACACTTGGGTTACACTACATGCACACCATTACTCTCTAAATGGCTCCCACTGGACCTTATTTCCTCTCTGTAAATTCACTTTAGGTCTTACACTCCTTAATGGGGCAACCCAGAGACAAACAAATGGCCGGCTCAACGATGATATAATTGGATGAAAAAGCTGAATATTATAACTTTGCTTAAAGCTGAAAAATCAACTAACGCGGTGAAGCAACAGTTTACGCAGATTCTGTCAGCGGTTTGTGTTAAGTCAATGTTTGTTTCATCCCGCCTTAATCTATCAAACGCTGCATGGCTCCAGGCTCTTCCCTTTGCCTTTCACTGTTTGCTGTTTCGTTCAGCTCTTGATGATCAAGTTCTCTTGATGGTCTGTTTCCACCACATTGAAAGCTACAAATGAGCAATGAAAGAAAGAAAGAAAAAAAATCGACTGAAATATGTTAATTTCTAAAATTGTTTTGGGGCTTTGAAGAGGGAACTCAGTGTGAGTGTGGGGAATGAAGTGACCACGGCTCATTATATCACTGCTTGATAGTCACTTTGCTCGTTATTGTAGCTCAGCTGCTAATAGCTTAATAGGTGTGTGAATATTTATGTAGCTGTTCTTAAAGTAATCACAGGTCCGTGGAGAATATTTAGATTTGACAGCTTTACATGGCTCTTCCAGATTCAGTACAATTTGTAATATTTTGCCGGTGTCAAAAGGTAATGATGCTTAATAGCACAACTGGTGACATTTACATCCACTTAAAAGCCTTTTTCAATTATTTCTCTCAGTCACTCTTCACCCCTGCCAGCGTGTTGACTGCTGTGTAATGGCTGTGTTGTTGTGTATTTTTTATTGACGTACTTACAGTCAGCCACCTGCATCTCCCAGCACACAGGAGGCCATTCAGGGCATGCTGTCCATGGCCAACCTGTCGTCTTCAGACAGCTTGCAGCAGCCGTGGAGCAACAGCCAGTCCAAAAACAATAGCCAGTCGAAGAGCAACTCGCACAGCGCGCAGGCCGGCAAGAAGGCCAGCGGAGGAGCTGGCGGCGGCAGCCACAGCAGCAAGCGGCCCACCAAACGGCTACCGAAGAAACCCAGGAAAAGCAGCAGTATTGAGAGTCTGGATTATGATGACGACCAGGATCACATGGACGCCTGTTTCAAGGACTCAGATTATGGTGAGCGCCAAAAGCCAACGAGCCTCTTGTTCCTGTTTCATTTGAATTTTAAAAAGCTGTCAGAGGTCGGCCCAGTGTATCGGTTATTTTTTTGAGCGAATAAATTCTAAAATAATTATCTGCCATGCCTGATTGTCACTGCTGCTAACAGGTGCAGTTAAAAACAGATTGACCCCAGTGGATCAACATGTGGGTCTTTAATTCTAAATTTGGCCTGGAACTTTTCATTAGGAGTAGATGATAGGGTTCAAGTTTATTTTTTGTGCCTCCTTTCCAAATCCGCCCTTTCGTGTTGCTCCAATTTGTGATTTTTTCCCCCTCTGAAATGTTTTCTTTTTGAACCCCATCCAAACACAGCTGTTTGGAACCTCCCAGCTTGTTAATAAGCCATTAACGCAAGTTCCAAATTGTTATTTTACATGCTTTTTGAACTTCTAATTAGTGTCTAATTAGTTGTTCTCAGCACGAACGTCCTCGCTCTGAATACTTCAGGCCAGCGTGAAGCTTTTCTCACACACTGGCCTTCTTTTGTAAACAGGCCATTTTTTTATCTTGATCATCCAATTATCAGATAATACAACGTCTAGATTGGAATGGCTGTGCTGTGAGCAGGAGAGAGAAGGGGGCCGTCAGCAGCTGTCTCACAGCTGTCCTGCATGCTGTCACTGGAAACTTCCACCATTTTAGATGCACGGAAAGCAGAACCAAGTGCACTCACGTCACATTCTATGCTTTACATATGTGACATATAATTGGCTGGCAGTGTTTCATTTTCTACATCCTCTCATTGAAAACCTGACATGCATGACATGTTAATAATCTGTTACGCCTTTTGATTTTAGTTTACCCCTCGCTGGAGTCCGAAGAGGATAATCCTGTTTTCAAATCCAGATCGAAAAAACGGAAAAGCAGTGACGACACTCCATACAGCCCGACAGGTATATGCTTGCATTACTAACGAAAGTTCTACCCTTCACAGTTTTATGTAGTAAATGTGTCCTAAACCCTTAATTCAATGTCATCACAGCTCGTGTAGGACCCTCAGTTCCTCGACAGGAGCGGCCGGCAAGAGATGGAGCCCGAGTGGCCTCCATAGAAACGGGACTGGCCGCAGCCGCAGCAAAGCTTTCTCATCAGGTATGCCATGACAATATTTTTACATAGTAATAGTGACTATTCCTGTAAGTATTGGCCAACAAAACGTGTGTCAATAGGAGGAGCAGCAGAAAACCAAGAAGAAGAAGAAAAGCACCAAAAAGAAGACGATAGTAATTGAGGAGCCCCCGAAAATCTCTCAGGACAGTAGCTCGCCGGAGCACAATCTGGACTCTCAAGATGGCAGCCTGACAGACCACGAGTTCAACACTGGGACAGTGAAATCGCCGGGAGGGCCACAGCCCATGGCGCCGGGGGTTTTTCTCAGCCAGAGGCGACCGTCCATGTCTTCTCCCAACAACAGCACCAACTCCACTAGCACCAACAGCAACAGCATGGCGAAGGGGGACCGTGTGGGGTCAGCAGACGCCAAAGGTAAATCGTAGTGAATACAATGAATAATTAATTATTATTAGCAATGAACAACTGCTGCCTTTCATGCATGCATAGTATGTTTATCTTTTTAGGGTTAATTAATGTAAAATGAACTGTAGATTTATAGATGGATGTAGACGAGGCAGCTCTTCAGATAAAAGCAGTGTTACACCCTCACCTTGTTTTCAAGGTTTTCAAGGTACTCTGAGAAATCCTCTGATAAAGACTTTGAACCTTAACTTAATGTGCGTGGACTGACCAGGTCGGGTTCACCGTAGTAACAGCATTGCCATATAGATCGGGCTTATTTTGATTTAAGAAATGCATGTTCATACTACATGTGATGATCAGTGTTTATAATCACAAATGAAGTGACCTAACATGAGTCAAAGCAATCTGTCAAAAGAAACGTTAACAAATCTGTGAATGTGGTGGATCTCTACTGGTAACATAGAGGAATTACAACACAAATTACATGTTTTATATTTTTGACCACTAGTGGCTAGGGCATTTTTGTTGACGATGCTTTGTCTTTTTCTGTTCATGTTATGCCACTAGTATAGTATAAGTCTAATAATGTATTTCCTCAAATAAAAGCTTGTAGTTAAAAAAAACAACAGTCTCAAATAATGGCCGGGGGCATGGTCGCCACAATCTAATAAAGACCGTCCCCGCTTACAGGCCAGAGAAAAACACGATAAACTCCTGCTGGCTGTTATATAATGTGCAAGCCGAGTGCCACAAGATGGCAGCAGCTACATTTGAGAACCGTATGGGAGCTGTGCAAAGAGACCCGTTATTGGCACGTCTCGGTCATCATTTTGGTGGGAAAGTCTCAAATGAGCTGAAACAAAAGAACCTGCACAATAGCAGTAAGTCTTTTTTTCCTAACGTTGGAACCCCGTGCTCAGGACGTTTGTTTGCCTCAGTGGAAACGCACCTAATTCGCATTCTGTTTGTTGCAACATTTCTAACGTGAGCTTAACATTTCCTCGATTGTGGAATCTAACAATTGTGCAGACGATTGAGGTCAGCTCAAATAATCAAGGATATCGCGTTGCCAGCCACAGCTGGTGGCCAGGAAACGTACCGATGCTACAGCATGACGGCAGGGAGGAAGAAGGCTATGTTGCAAACATGCATGTAGACAAGGCTAGTTTTTGTTTATATTATTTTGTTTCATAAAGGAGTTCAGATTTTAGCTATAAAAACCATTGAGTTATAAGTTATCACTGCAGCAGCAGCACAAACACTCTGGCTGGACGTCCTGTCTTATCACCTGTCTGTTCTTGTTCTTTTCACAGCTAAGCGGCTAAAGAAAGGCATGGCAACAGCCAAACAGAGACTTGGAAAGATTTTAAAGATCCATCGAAACGGAAAGCTCCTCCTGTAGCATGCAGCAGACTGCTGTAGGACTGGGAATTCATGAGCTGGGTCCCATCCCAACCTCACCCCCCCGTTCACTGATTAAAGCCAACAATGGAAAAAAATATCATGCAGTTTTCAATTTCTAAGAAGAACATCACTCAAATAGGTTTTTGCCTCTACTTATACTTTATAACTTTCAGATATTAAAGTGTACAGAGCCTACTATAAATATTTTTTAAGAGAACATGTCTCATTTTACTACAGCTGTCAGTTTATCAGGGGTTGCTAAAACATGAAGTAGAAGTACATTGCAGTCATTCCAAGATTTTTGAAAGTATCCCTTGCATGTATTCAGTTGCATGTGCGCTTGGGTCAGGGTTTGGGGGATTTTACACATATATGGATGCAGCTTATCATTGCCACACTGATGATCGACGGGTTGAAATGGACACATCACCTCCTTTCTCCCTTCCCAGCCGGGATTCTCAGTGTATCGTAGAGTACGGTTTTGATTGGAGTCAACTCGAGCATTTATCTCTTTATTTTAACACTTATACATTTGCAGAGCACTATCAGCGGTGATATTTATTTATTCGTGTCGAGACGTAGATAGGCTGTGGGACTTCACGGAACAACTGTAAAGCACAAAGTGTATCAAACAGCAGCGCTGTCAGGATGTGTCTCGCACTTCAACATTGGCTAGCATAGGACTAAACGGTAATGGAGGCCTGCTGAACAGGATTTGGTGTGTGGACGTAAAAAGCATTTCTGACACTACGTGGGACCTGTAGCTAATGATAAGCCTCATCCATGTCAGGTCTGCAGTTACATGGGGATACTTTCTCTCTTCTTTTGCTTTCACAGGCAGCACCACCAACCTGACTCATCTCTGCGTTTTGACGGCTTCACACAGTACAGTATATAGAATGTAGCTTGTACATAGCCTTTTAAATTACTACTTTTTGTATCTTTTCCCCTTAAGGCTTAATTCTACATTTTTACCGGTTTTGCTAATTATGAATACATGAATAAAAATATATATGTGGATATGCAGTATAGTCCTAATTTTTTAACTTTCATTTTGTTTTTGTTTTTTTAATAGCAGAGAGTCATTTTGAACTTTTTCTTTTCATTAGATTTAAAGGTGTTGCCTGGAAAACAACTGAAGAAACAATACATTTTATTGTCATATGGCCTTACATACACAAAGCTAATTGTATTGTGATTCTGTTTGAACAAGAGACGAAGCTTTGAGGGAAAATGATGTAAAAGGAAAAAAAAACACTTAAAGTTTCTATGACCAGCCTCTTGTTTCAGCTCTAGTATCCTGAAGGGTTTTGGAATTATTTTACTAGCACCTTGTGAAGTGTTTATGTGTCAGTGATGTAATTTATTAATGTTTGTAGCTTTTTTATACTTGTACAATTCTTAAGAGGTTTTGTTTTTAATATTTCATCTACTTGTGAAATTACTTAGCAGACAATTATTGTTTTTCCTTTTTTGGGTGTGTGTGCGCGCGCGTGTGTGTGTGTGTGTTTGGGGGCATCACGAACATTTTTTTTTTTTATCTCCATCCTGTCTTCACTCAATGTCATGGTATCATGGTCAACATTTCCAATGTGACATGTTATTATTATTGTTAATATTATAATTAGAAGCAGCTGTGTCCACGGCTCCATCACACCGTTTTAGTCGCAGATGTAAACCACGCGTCCACTTCTCAGATACATTATGAGATGAACAAACTCTGTCAGTGGGACATATTTTCAGGTTTTTATTTGTACAATATGTGTGTTGCTTTGTTGTGGGTTTTTTTTTTTTGTATGTCCGACCTATTAAATGCATCCACTGTGCCAGGACAGTGGATGATACCTGTTGTAGCTGTCTTCCCTTACTGTTATTTACAGTACTAGTAAGTATTTACAATCCTTTTTGACCTGAATCTATATTTTTCTGTATTTAGACGATTCTGTTTGAGTTCATGGCTCACTTTTTTAAAGACATCGAGAAATGGCAAATTCCGAGGAACAAGCATATTGTCGTTGAATGATATGATTGCCAGCCTTGTTTACTTTTGCAATACAGTTACTGTGGAAAACCTACTTTGTAATGTGTTCCTCTCCCACTTGCAATGTGACGGCTTCTGTGGTGACGACTAAACATGTTTTTCCTGCTTCGCATTGTCATGCTTCGTAGTTGCATCAAATCCAACATCACACTGATCACAAACTGATCTGGCTCTGTATTTTTTTTAACAAAAAATCAGCATGAGCTTTCAGCTTCTGGACTCCCTTTAGGATCTTGCCTCCCGGAGCTTTAGCAGCTGCTTCAGCCAAGTCATTAATTAAAACCAAGCCAAAGTCAACACCATTAAAAATGTATTCATGTAAAAATGCTCTCAAGTAGTCAGACTCTTTTTACGCAAGGACGCCCTTTTACCATCCTGACCAGGTGTTGCACTGTTTAAATATAACGCACACTGAAATTCATGCAGGATCTGACAGTCAAGAAAAAAGATTTCCTCCTGTTTGCTTTTATTGCCTCACAAGATTTGATTTGGTTCTAAAAAATCTGTGCCCAGACAGCCAGTATTACTGTTAAGCAACAGCAAGTCATCGCCACTAGATGGAGTTAAAAAAAAATCTATCAAAATAGCAACTGATTAACTAAATGCAATAATGTTCAAGCAGACCACAAACACAGGTTCCCGCTATTGTAGAGCACTTGTGTTTCACTGTGCTCTGCATATTTAGACTATTTTCCGCAAAGATTTGACTTTTGAATAAGCTTTAATACACATTTTGATTCTTTCCAGAGTTTTCTTTTTATGTCAATTACATCCAGATTTTTATCAGCATAATTACAGAAGAGAAAGGAAAGGAAGAAGGGATGTGAACATCAGTGAGGAGATTATAAGAAAATTAGCTACAGCACATTTAAAATGAGTGTCTCCAACAAAAATAAGTCAATTAACTCTTACTTTGTGTAATTAAAGACTGATTGCATTAATAGGGAAGTTAGGTGAAGCCTTCATACATTATGCGGCTTGTTTCCCGTTGTTTTAATCCTGGCCTAATAACACATCTGGACCCAATTGATTTCACACACACAAAAAATGTGTGCAGTGATCTTCATGGGAATCTGCATTTCCCCACACTGACGTTTTATTTAATTTCTCAATCATACCTGTGTGTGTGAATGAGATCTGAGATCAGGGCTGTTAAAGGTCGTCACCACGTTTCCACCCTGGTTAGCATCAGAGTGAGTTGTTATCGTTTGCTAATTGTTAACACAAGAATGTGAAGTGCTCCGACATCAGCAAATGAATCAATCCCATCATTTGCCCTCTCAGGATCATTTTCACACACGCTGACGTGAAAGTGCAGAGTTAGATGGATTTACTGAGACTTTCAGTGGAGTTAAAGATAAAAAGCTTTAATTGACAGGAAAAAAGTGGTTCAATTTTCTTTTCAAGATTTTTGTTAACATCCGGTGCTTTTTGTATATTTAATTTCCTAATTTAATCGGATTAAGATTATATGGACAAAATGTGAGTGTAATATACAAAATCCAACTGATTTAGCCGGCTAAATTCTGTTTGCATCTGCCGGCCCCCCCCCCCCCCCCCCAAAAAAAACAAAAAAAAACTTGGGAACACAATGGCCAGTGCAGGATGAATATTTCTCTTTTCAGTACAAGGTAATTTGTGTAAATAATTTTCTAGAAATTAGGAACTTGAATAAAGTAAACATACATGGATTTTTAGAAATACTTGCAACAAGTTATTATTGTGTTTCATTAAATTACATTAGAAACAGGTTAAAGTTATTTTCTTATTTTTTTTTCAGTTGTAAGAAGAAAAAAATGTTTGTAGTGTAGCTGCCTCAAAATAGAGAATGTATTAAAAATATAGAAAAATCCACTACATATCTTCTTTACTTACTTAAGTATTGGCCCCTGAACACTTTCTCCCCTCTTTCTTCATTTCTTTGTCAGTTCTACCGGTGCAGTTGGTCCCCTGGAAAGGGCAAGTGGGATCACAATTTAAATGTCAGTGTATTAAAAACAATGCCTGCAGAGTGTTACAGTCTAACTGCATTCATGGCCATGTTGCACTCGCTTAGTGATCACAGATGTGAAGAGGCTGCCCTCGGTCGCTTTGAAAACCCTCTGGTCCTGTATGAGAGTCCCAAGTGGTCAAGAGAAACGTGCCATGTGAGAGATGTCTTAATTACACAGGAATGTCAGGTTGAGCTTTGCCTTTGTGTGGCCGTGCAATGATGCCCCCCCCCCCCACCATTGCTCTGCCTTTTAAGCATCCCATTCTTCCGAGTTCAGGGTTGTCATTATTAATAATGTGCGGTGATTCTTCTGCCAACAGATTGGTAAAGCTACAGAGACCCCGGCGTGATCTCCTCACAAAGAGTCTTGGGTTGCCTGTTTTTGTGGCGGTGATGAAAAGTGGCTTGACTTGTGTTTCTCTGCAGTTGTTTGGAGCTGCTCCCCTCTGCGTGGATTAACTGCTCTGTCAGCCACCAGGAACTCCTCTGCTGGTGTTTCAGAGGGAACTCAAAAGTGCAGAGAGATGTCTGGCTTCTACCGACACCCCAAACACACACACATAGACAAGCTTTTTCCTGTGTGTTTTGGTTTGCTTCCCAAAATGTATCAATGAAATTACTCTTCAAAGGATTTCTAATATTTTTTGACAGGTTATTACCATGGTGCATATTTGCATTTAAGTCAGCAGGTAGGATTTCAATGTCATTTTTGCCTGGACAGGTGACTTGTCTTGAGATCAGAATTGAGACTTTTTGGCCACAGGATGGCCTGTTTAACTTCCAAGACATACTGCTGCTCCAGCAAGTGTATAAAGGGTTACTTTTCTGAAGGTTTTCTATTTGAGAGCTTAAAGATCCTTCAGTAATGGAGCGAGAGGAGGCTAAAACTTAAAAAATGTTGTCAAACAAAACACAGTGTTGCCTCAGCATAAAAATGAATGTACGACAGCTTGAGAAGTGCAAGTAAATGCTGCCTGGTTTCAAGACAAACACAGAGGGTCTGTTTTATGGTGGCGTGTTTCCTTAACCTTTGGCAGGCCTGAAATTTTGAAACTGGAAAACAACACTTCATCGTTAATTTTTGACACCAATCAAGGAAACGACTGTCCTGAGTGAAGTGAGAGCCCACCCAAATGAGAGTATTACTAACGTGAGCATGATCAAGGCCTTGGTGGAAAGGTTGTTTTATTCACTGACTGCTCACTGGCGCTGCTGCAGTATCAACAGCAGTCACATTAGAGGAGACAGCAAACCAAAATTTGATTACATTTTTATAAAAAGATTTTTTTACTGTAAGAATGGTATATAATAAAGACTATTTACTGTTATACTGTTTTACTATATAAAAATATTCCATAAATGTAAAACCTCCATGAGAAACAACAAGTAGGCTAAAATTAGCTGTAACTAAGCGGAAGAAAATTTCAAGCCTGTGATGCTGCGTTCAGGCACTATTAACAGAACAGGAAACCTTAATGTTAAACTAAATTTCAAAAATGATTTCAAGCTGATTACACCCACTGTTATCCTTTAATTAACACCATAAAAATAGCTTTAAACTCTTTTTAGTCCTAGCCTACATATTTGTAGCAGATTGTTAACACGTTACACCTGAGTTAAAAATATAAATAAATAAGCTGAATTGACTTGATAAAAGTTAATTTAGCATTTTATTTCATCTGCCTGCGACACTGGCTTTGCAGCCATTTTGCTGCCAGTCTGTTGACACTTCTGTAGTTCTTTTTGCCAAGTCCAAAACAAAGTTTTGGTAAGGTTAGCTATAAATTCCTGATACCACTGATTTAGAATTACAACTAGGTGGCGGACATGAGCATTTCCCCCTGTCGGCTGCTTGTAATTGCCGTCTGAACATGGCATGATCCCCACCAAGAGACAGTCAGCTAGTCAGCGAGGTAGCTAACCTTAGCTCGTGAGATAGCCACAACTAGCGTTAGCTAAAGTTACTTTATGTATTCTTCATAGCTGGTTCCTGTAATTGTAAAGAAATGTTTTTATGATAATTCAGTCTGGTAGCTAGATCCAATTAGGATGGAGAAAAAAGAAACTAACTGGCTAAGCTAGTCCTCCTAGTGAACAAAGTGGTAACTCCAGTCTCATACTTTGACTCTTGACATTTGTTATATCTATTTCAGAATAATGTAATGTTATTATAAATGGGAGTTGGACAGACAAATACAGCAAAACAGAGATGCATTTAATCAATATGAGCTAAAACAAACTAGTTGAGACAAACAAGAAAGCAGAACAATGTGTAGCATTCTCTGAAGATTGTCCAGGTTTCTTGTTTTCAGCATGTGCTTTGTAATACATATTTTTATAGCTGCAGCACATTAACATCTGTCCACAGAACCTTGAAGGTAAATGACTCTTTCATTTGCTTTCCTTTTCTAATTAACAGACCTCCTGCATCTTTTTCAGTTCACATTATTTGTATTTTAGTATCCAACTCCAACCGCTGGCCCAACTCCGGGACACATGTAGCTGCACACGGTAAATAAATGCGATCATTTCAGAGAACACAAAGCGCAGGGCAAAGAGAAGAGAGTGAGTGAAGTGTTTTACACTGTCACTGCACCAAGGCCTCCTGACATAAACATCTATGAGCTGCACTTTGTGATAGGTTTTATGTAAACATAGAAGCCAAACAACAGATGCAACATATTTAACTGTGCAACACACAAATGCAACATCTGTTAGCATAGTTGAACAGTTATTTTTAGAGGATTTTTGTTTATGAGAACCAGTGCGAGCAGAATACTGTAGATTGGTAACAGTAAATGTGTTAGTACTGAAATTGTTATTACCCTCAGTGGTAATTTGAATCCTTAGCAGGAGGAACATTGGTGATAGTGCGAATAGGATTATGGTGACTTTCTGATTTGTTATTGCAGTATAAATACACCCCTTCCCTCTAATAGTTGTATTGATGAGAATTTTAAAGCCAACCAGTACATTGGGGAAATAATATTATTTTGTCACGATCTGCATACATGTCAAGAACAAATTGCAGCAAAGAAATATCAGTGATGTGTTTTTCAAAAAAATAGGCATATTATTTGACTGGAGTTCAATGTGTTGACATAATGATGGGAAAAAAGGGTTCCCTGCAGTTTGCATCACATGAACAGAAACTGAGTACCTGTGCAAGAGGGGAAAATTAATGAAGTAGTCATTACTAACAGGCTATTTTAACTGATATAAATTAATTTCAGTATAGTTGTGATATTCTATATATAATAATTATATAATTTTTATATATAGTCTTGCTTTTCTTATCTAAAATGTAATGTATTTTTGTTATATTTGTGTTGTTAGTTTGTTAATTAGCTTTCCAGTGGAGTTAACTAATAAAAATGTACTGTTATATTTGCTTAGTGTTATATTTTTTGTAAAATAAAAATCTAATAATCAAATTTAAGGAATTCTCATCAACACTTTGTAAACAAATATCGACCAGTATTTATATAATTATTGTAAACTTCAAATATCAGTGTCCTAAAAAATCCAGTATCAGCTGGACTGTAATAATAATAGCATTAGCAGTGGTTTTAGTAATAACTATAAAGAGTATTGCTGCCGTACCGTGGATCTGATTTCATTGCAGATGACGTGGAAATAAATTACACTCAGCTGGCACTGGGAGTCTCCCAAGTACAATTACTCTGTTTACATGCAGTAGTAGGGGAGGGAAATTGCTTTTGAAAGCACTCTTTAAGGTCATGGTTTTGTTACTGTGCATAAGCCCAATGTTTACCGGAGTATTTTAAGGAAACTCAAAGCCGCGCCACGCATCAACAAGTGTCTTAAACGGCTGCACAAAGGGCCCGTTTTTAGTCCAACTGAAGCAAATGTTCACCTAATCCTCTGGAGAGGCTCCTGTGACGGGCCCCACCGTCAAAGGCCTCTTTAACAAGGTGCTGAAGTCACTTAAGCACCAAGTAAACAAACAAACAATCCAAATCATTCGCTGCATTTCCTGGACTCTGTTCCCTAAACAACTGCACGCACACTGCATGTACCGGCGGTGCATCCAAAGCTGCTGTGTGGTCATCTGTGTGTAATTATTCATCATCCTACATGGGAATTCCAATGACGTGCTGCGCTGGTGAGGCAGCATTGCCCTTCTCTGAAACAAGTGGCGTTTATATTTGAACCTCTGCTTTTTCTCCATGGCCAGATTGCCCGGAGAGATTGGCTTTCTCTGGGCTGTGTAACAGATACCATCTAAATCATTAGGGCTCATTCATTGCCATGTGCCACTCTGCGGCTCAGGTTCCTCCGACCCCAAGGTCAAGCGGCTGAGAGCTCCCTGACCTCCAGCACTTCCTCTGAATATTAACAGGGTAGTTATGTAGTCAAAAGCCCTGATATAGAACATTGGTTCATTTAGATAATAGCCAATCAGGCGGAGCGGCGAGGAGTGCAGTGGTCTCCACAAGATGGCTGGGCCTTTATGTGGCTTACTGAGGGCATAATGACAGCAAACAGAGGAAGCGTAGGCCTCTCTGGCTGAAATTATGCGGTCACATGCCTGCTGGCTGTAATGCTTTCCTTTAACCCGGCTAAGTTGGGCTCCTTACATGGGGACAAATTCAACCAGGCTCTATTATGAAGATGAATGTTGCAGTTATCTTGCAGACACTGAGAATGAACACAAGACAGAGTGGAGGCCACCATGGTGAAAGAGGCGTTGAACCGTGCATCCTCTGCACATGATGGTAATATTCAAATGATTTTTATAGAAAGTTAGCATGAACTCTTTGACTCACAATCATCAGATTACGGTGTGAGCACTTTTCTTTTTTCAAATCTTTGAGTTTGTTCTGTTTTAGCAGCCTTGTATCAGTCCCATGTGAATGATCCAAACTGGACTCATGCCCAAATCCTTCATGCCAAATTACAACTAGTTAGTGTTGAATCTCTCTGACACGCCTGCCTTTTAAAAGTAAATAGCAGCTTTGAAATTGCAATAAAGCGCAATCTGTGAAGCATTTTTTTGTGAGCATTATTTAGTTGTATAAGTGTTGGCCTCATCTTGCCTTCAGGACTCCCACAGTATCAGTGACCCTGTTTGACTGCTGAGCAGCTGCTGTTCATCCACAGCCACACTATCAGGCCTTTAATCAGTAAAACATCGCTTGTGTGTTTGTGGAGCTGAAATGGAGCGTGGCAGCCGCTGGAGGCTCTCAGGAGATGGACAGCAGCCACATTGTCACCTCTTTGTGCTTAATTGTCCATGTGCTGGAGGAGCGGAGATGTGCGGGATGAGGCTGCAGTTATCGTCACTGGTGGGCTGCAAAGCATATTTTAACCAACAGATTTATTTGTCTGTTGCTAATTGGGTAGCAAAACGTATTTGTTCACTACAAGGGGATTAAGAAAGTCCCATGTTATTCGAAACTTTCAAATCAAACGTTTTTTTGTTTTTTTTTGAAAACTTGGTAAAAATAACCTACCCAATGGCACACATTCTCACTTTTAGGATTCTAATAGATTGAATCCATGGTTCCCAGCAGGGGTCTTGTTTTGCAGGAAGGCAAACAAGAAACTAAAATTTTGACACATGAAACTATGTTTATTTTAGGACTTTTCTTCTTCTTTTTTGTTTATTCCCACTGTATTATATAGTAGATTTTAATGCCTCTGTAATTATTCAGTTCATGAAACCATCTAAAAAGGATTTAAAAGTCACTCTTACACTGTTGCACCCAGCTGTAACATAACTGATAATCATAATATAAACCTTTTAATGCTAAGCATGTTAGCAAACAATCAGTTATATACACGTCCAGCAGACACAGAGCAACATCAGCATTCATTTGGAGTTGTGTTTCTACTCACTTGATCAATATAAGTTAAATATTTAGCTCTGTCTGTTCTCTCCACCAACTCTGGAGAAAATTATTTGGCTCATTAGCAGCTAAATGCTAGTCGCTACCATTGTCTGTACAGTTGTAGTATAGTGTACAGTTGGTTTATGTGAACTTTTTATTGAAAATAGCTGCTAGCTGCAACCAAATCAGTTGTTGTGGGCCTTACACCAAAACATAAAGCCACGTGTTACTAAAAGTGACCTCTTTCACATTACACATAGGATCCATTATTATTATAAAAACATGGATTAGTGCAGCTTTAATTGAACTGTCCACAACTCATAGACATGCAACGTGTGACAAATGGTCCCAAGTACTGTAGACATGGCTTTGTATTAAGGGCTTACTAAAAATTATGGAAACAAATGGAGTCAATGAGCTGTTAAAACTGAAATATTTCTGCAGTGTGGATTCGCTGCAAGGTTCCAAAAGTGTTATAATACTCTTTCCATGAAGCTAAATCTCGATGCTGTTTGTCACTGCTGAGCAGTTAACACCTACTCTGTGTCTGAAATGTGGTTTGGGTTCATGCACCAGCTCCCAGAAATCTGCTCACATTAGACATCAAACTACAGCAGAAAACCATGGGAAGCAATCATTCTGCACAGAACACAGGTTTCTAAAATAATGAACATTCTTTGCTGCTGTCAGACACTCCGGTAGAGCCTGAGGATTGCCATCCCAAGCTCGAATACATGTCAATTACAGCCACATTCTCCTGGACCTCAGAATGTAAATAAACACCCTGAAACTATAGTGGATAATCATCACAGCCACTTTTGTCTTATTGCAGAATCTAGATGACACATGGAATCTGCATGCAGAAGGCCCTCCACTATAAATAGTCGGCAGCAATCAAACAAAATAAATGAACTGTCAGGGCACAAGTGTTTACAAGCACGACAAAATTTTAAGTAATTATAAGTAAATTTGTTGCATTTCTGAGTAAGTGGTAGCAGATAGGGCTCTGACAGCGAGGCAGTGGTGTGTGAAGGGCTGATTTAGAACAGTAAGGCTGCCCGGCTCTGTGTAAACCCTCAACCCCAGCAACAAAACTCCTCCACTCCACATCCCACACTGACCACATCTCAATGGGGAGGAACGCTAAAGACATCTGCAGGGCCATTACACACACTTAGCCGCACATCAAGAAACACTTGGCCGCTGTGCCACTCCCGCTAAACTTCCCTCCAAATGGCTATTTGTTTGTCTGTTAATGATCTTTTTCCCCTTTGGGCGTTTTTAGACATCTTTTTTTTTTTCCTTCGCCCTCGTCTCCGTTGACCCTCTGAATGCTTTAATGTTGTTTACGGAAACAAGACAATTCCGACTGACATGAAAAAATAAAATGCGTAATGGAAAATTGACAAGCATAACATTGTCCCATGCTCATTTGAGATGTCTATAAAAAATGTGAGTCAAGATGCTCACCACCTTACCATATTTGTGCATCATCTGACATGATTTATAGACAATCATGTGATAATTTACATCTTGATGGCCTCATTCATGTGGCTTGCTGTGGAGGATTTGAAGAGGCCGCCTCGCTGATTACAGAGTGAGTTGTGCTGCTAAAACAATGTGAGCTGCAGTCAGCGCGAGCAGAAAGAAACTCTTTATAATCACAGGCTATTTTTAGACATTTTGAATCTTTCATTTAGAATAACTGTGACATTATTCTCTCTCAAAGTCTTTCTTTGTTGGTAATCTTAACAAGACAGATCAACAAAAGGCCAGAGTGAGTGAGGCAGAGGACCCATCATGCAGGCACTTGGATGGATGTGTTACCTGCTCCAAAGTTGGACTGTTTAAAAAAAACGCAAAGGTGGGACTTTCCAGGACCGTGTGGAGGCGACCTCCTTGCCACAGCCCCTTTTGGAGCTATTCAATGAGACAATAAGCAAATGACAGATAAGGAATGATTTGCTAAAAGCGAAACCTCAAAAATAAACAAACCATTACGCCGTGCCACGGGAGAGCTGGGTTAGCGCTTATAATTCAGGTGAATTGCAGACAAATTTCCCCCGGCTGGCACACTTACAGCTGTAATAATACAGAGAGGGCTGCAGCCTGCACAGTGTCCACACATGGCCAGAGTCTTGCATCAACACCTCACATGGCAGACCTGAGGACGGAGAAAAAATAGTGCATATATGTGTTTTACAAGATTTACAAATGAAAAAAAGGTTTTTGTACATGTTTTTTGTTCATCAACTTTTTTTAGACAAAAATTTAATAAAACACATGTAAAAATATATACGCATAAGCACAGTTTTCTCCCCATACCTGATCTGGATGTGTGAGTGTGTGTGGGTGAGTGGTCTGTTTCTGCAGGGGGAGACAAACCCAGACAGACAAAGCGTGGGTGAATTCATCCGTGTTTTCTTTACCAGGAGTGGCGTGTTTATTTTTTGTTTCTTCGGTTTCAAAGCACGGGCACCACACTGCAAAGGAAACACGAGTGATTAAAATGAAAGTGCTTTGATTGAACGCTGTTTTTCCAGCCTGTGGCACAAACATTTGCAATTTGTCCTTTTATAGGGATTTTAATGACCTGTTGGGAACACTTGGCCCTAAATGATGTGTTACAGGATATAAACTTCAGAGATACGCCTCACCGTTGCTCTGAGTCAGATTATGTAAAACAGATTTAATGGGTTTGATGTTTACCACAGTTAGTCTTTCAAGCTTTGAACATTCAAAAAAGCATTATCCAGCAGCTCTCAGTTATGATTAAGCTGAATGTGAACAGTATGCAAATTTGGAGTTCTGCAAAGAGGCCAAAAAGCATCCAGGAGTAGAATAAGGACAAGTTCACTTTGAATCCCCGTCAGTGAGGCCACACACTCACAGAGCTGGAGTCTGAGGAAACCGGGCTCGAACCAGCTTGTGTGAGCGCGAAGGGCACAGCAATGACATGGTCCTGAGCGCCTGATTGCAGGCATCTTGAAAAGATCTGGCTGGCTCGGGCTCACCACAGGTCTCCTTTCAGTGGGTTGTCATTACCGCCGAGGTGAGCTCTCACACGCTGACCCACACGCACACTGACACACACACACACACATGCTCGGGGGCCACGGGATGAATGAGCACACTGAGGCCTGGGCCTGATCAAGTGAGCGGCGGCCGGGAGTTGGTGTAAGGAAATCCTCTGGTGGGACTATCAGAGCACATTAGACTGAACAGGCCCGGCTCTGGAGCACGCAGCTGCAGGGAGAGCACACTGAGGCAGTATTTCAGCAGCCGCTAAACGCTGCCGCTTTAATCCTAATATAAATATGTTAGCCAAATTGGAAAAAGAGGCCTCATTTACCTATTTCAAAAATATTCTGTGTAAGGAGGATTAATTACTTATGCAGACGTTAATCATCAAATAGCAATGTGAGGCAGAAGCAAATAGGGTGCGGAAAAGTCTTCACCTGGGAGCTGACAGAGTGGATAAAGCTGCCTTTTTATGAGCTTTTTCAAGAGAATTTATTAAAGCCTGCATCATTTCAGATCAGTTTGTATGTGTGTGTGTGTGTGTGTGAGAGCTGTCTGACAGGTGTGCCGCTCCTCTCCCTCACAGACTAACACATGCAATCAGAGGCTGTTTGTAAACAGTCTGTCCTTTCTCAAACGTGCCTCACAGATTTGCTGGAGGAAGTGAAATTGCTGCAAAAAGACCTCATTTGGCACCAGGCTTCAACTTGTATGCTTGAGTGAGCATAATTGCTGAGGGGTTGGGGTGGGGGGCAGCTTTGGGTTTGCTATCTCTGGGCATACCTTCCCCTAATAACAACTGTGACTGAAATCAAACCCGCTCTGTGTTTGCTCCGTGAGGTGATTAGCCAGGGAAGTTAGGATTTCAAACAGCCCGAATTGGGCTGCTCTATTTATGTAAGCTTGAGATTTATCATTTAATTTGTGATTAATTTAAAATGGATTAGCTCCGCGCATTCTGTTTCAGAGTAATTGTGCTTAAGTGGAGCATGCACAGCAACAGAGTGGTTTGGAAAATTGGTTTCATTATTGGAATTATTTGCCATTTGCACAACAAGTCTGCCTCATGTTGTCAGTGGAGAAAATGAGGATGTTACCTTCGGGCTGTAGTCGAGTATGATGTGCGTGCTGCAGCTAATACTAACCACAATGCATTGCAGAGACCGACGGCTGAGCTTTTGTGAAGAGCAACCTGTTGAGGTGTCCCCGGCTGGTAGTGGTTTGATCTGCGAGGCGTGCGTGTGTGTATATGTTAGCAGACGTGACTCACACAGCTCCGTGTTGGGTGTCCAGGCAGACCGAGCCGTAGCTGTCAACAGTGATGCTTTATGGGAGCATTTCCTCCGTCGCTCTGACATGTGCTGTCACCTCAGTGTGGTAGACACTTAGATCGGCCTGCTAACAGCCACTGCTGTCAGCACACACACACACACGCACACACACACACACACACACACACACTCTCGCACTCAGGAGAACACCCACTATCAGATATCCCCAACACACACCCCTGCTGTCTCACTGCAAAGAAAACAATCAGAACGGACCGGATTCGAAATATTTCAGTCGCTGACAGCTTTTCACCGGAATAACTTAACGACTTGGCTCTGAATTCTGAGCCATTTTTCATCACATATCACTTTTGAGTGGTAAGTGCGGGTTGTCTTTGCTGTTGTGCACAGTACATTTGGCTTTCGCTGGTAGGCTATGGGTATTTGAAGGCAAACACGGATGTTATTAGATTGAAGCTGCCAACTGCTGATATATTGTGCTGATTTTTCAGTGTCTTGACGTGAATATTTCCAAATCAATTAACCTTTCCTGTGCTGCAACCAGATGGGAAGGAGACCGCCATGGGACACAATAGCCTCCACTGAGACACAGTTTAATAACTATTTAATTAATAACTAAATGCTAAAGTTTTAGCAATGTTAGCAGCTAACTATGACTTGGTTTGGGATATCTGTCTGACTGATCCACTTTTTCCCAAAATATCGGATCTCCACAACTGTATGAATTGCCATGGGATTTTGTGCAGAAATGTGTGGTCCCCCTTTAAGGATTTCTTTTCCATTTGAAAGGGATGACCTTTATGATTGAAATACATGACTGAAAATGTCCTATCAGCTTCAGATTTGACATTTTCACTAGGGCTGGGCACGTTAACACGTTATTATCACGCTAACGCATTCATTTATTAACGCCGACAATTATTTTATCACACGTTAACGCAGTTTTTATTATTATTATTTTGAAAGTCTGTTGCTCACTGGCTCTGAATACACATCCAGTCAAACCCTGGGTCACAGGGGGGGTGGGATGTTGATCAGTCTGCAAATCAGCCACCTAGACAAACAGCGGAGGGAGGCTTCGGCAGACTACTTGGATGCAGTGGGAGAAGTAGATAAACAAAAGCAAGACAAGCGATCAGATGCCACAGTGAAGTGGAGAGCTGCACTCTGCATGCTGGTTAGTACTGGGGAAGATGTCGGTCTTAGGAACGTTCTTAAAATCACAACGTAGTCTCTTGTCTTCTCCGGTGATCAGAAAGGGAGACAAGCGTCCCGTGAGTAAACAGCAGGCGCTCTATGGAGAGTAACCATGGCAATAGCTTCTGTGCGCTACACAGCTGTAGCCTATTTAACCTGAGTTAAAATGATAGGCCACATAACTTGACCTGATAGGCCTTCATCTAGTTTTGCGGGGATGCTCTGCCATGTGAATTCCCTCCTGTTGATGTCCTATTTAGTGAACAGTAATAGATTCTGGAAGCTCACAAACAGCGAGGATCAGTCTCTCTTCCAATGATTTGTGCTGCGCGTCGCGTACAAAAAGTTCAAGACAATTCAACTTCAGCAGCGGGTGGGCGTGTGCGTGAGGCGACCACTTCATCTCACTCTGACAGGGACACTTGCGACTGAACATAGACTGTTTCTGCTGCTCCCTGATAAAAGAAAAATGATACTGATACTTTTTCAGAAAGAAGATTTATACAGGTGCTGGTCATATAATTAGAATATCATCAAAAAGTTGATTTATTTCAGTAATTCCACTCAAAAAGTGAAACTTGGATATTATATTCATTCATTCCACACAGACTGATATAATTCAAATGTTTATTTCATTTAATTGTGATGATTAAAACTGACAACTTACGAAAATCCCAAATTCATTTTCTCCGAAAATTAGAATATTACTTAAGACCAATACAAAAAAAGATTTTTAGAAATGACGGCCAACTGAAAAGTATGAACATGAAAAGTGTGAGCATCTACAGCACTCAGTACTTAGTTGGGGCTCCTTTTGCCTGAATTACTGCAGCAATGCGGCGTGGCATGGAGTCCATCAGTCTGTGGCACTGCTCAGGTGTTATGAGAGCCCAGGTTGCTCTGATAGTGGCCTTCAGCTCTTCTGCATTGTTGGGTCTGGCGTATCGCATCTTCCTCTTCACAATACCCCATAGATTTTCTATAGGGTTAAGGTCAGGCGAGTTTGCTGGCCAATTAAGAACAGGGATACCATGGTCCTTAAACCAGGTACTGGTAGCTTCGGCACTGTGTGCAGGTGCCAAGTCCTGTTGGAAAATGAAATCTGCATCTCCATAAAGTTGGTCAGCAGCAGGAAGCATGAAGTGCTCTAAAACTTCCTGGTAGACGGCTGCGTTGACCTTGGACCTCAGAAAACACAGTGGACCAACACCAGCAGATGACATGGCACCCCAAACCATCACTGACTGTGGAAACTTTACACTGGACTTCAAGCAA
>NC_060167.1:36423364-36425330 GCF_021292245.1 Micropterus dolomieu
CAGGTTGCTCTGATAGTGGCCTTCAGCTCTTCTGCATTGTTGGGTCTGGCGTATCGCATCTTCCTCTTCACAATACCCCATAGATTTTCTATAGGGTTAAGGTCAGGCGAGTTTGCTGGCCAATTAAGAACAGGGATACCATGGTCCTTAAACCAGGTACTGGTAGCTTCGGCACTGTGTGCAGGTGCCAAGTCCTGTTGGAAAATGAAATCTGCATCTCCATAAAGTTGGTCAGCAGCAGGAAGCATGAAGTGCTCTAAAACTTCCTGGTAGACGGCTGCGTTGACCTTGGACCTCAGAAAACACAGTGGACCAACACCAGCAGATGACATGGCACCCCAAACCATCACTGACTGTGGAAACTTTACACTGGACTTCAAGCAACGTGGATTCTGTGCGTCTCCTCTCTTCCTCCAGACTCTGGGACCTTGATTTCCAAAGGAAATGCAAAATTTACTTTCATCAGAGAACATAACTTTGGACCACTCAGCAGCAGTCCAGTCCTTTTTGTCTTTAGCTTCTGACGCTGTGTCTTGTCCAAGAGTGGCTTGACACAAGGAATGCGACAGCTGAAACCCATGTCTTGCATACGTCTGTGCGTGGTGGTTCTTGAAGCACTGACTCCAGCTGCAGTCCACTCTTTGTGAATCTCCCCCACATTTTTGAATGGGTTTTGTTTCACAATCCTCTCCAGGGTGCGGTTATCCCTATTGCTTATACACTTTTTTCTACCACATCTTTTCCTTCCCTTCGCCTCTCTATTAATGTGCTTGGACACAGAGCTCTGTGAACAGCCAGCCTCTTTAGCAATGCACACCAATGTTTGCAAACCACATGTTATTGGATTTTTGTGTTTAAAGCAGTACATTTAAATTAAAAGTGCGCAAAAAATTTTTTAATCGTTGTCCAGCATATACAGTAATATGCTTACAACATATTATACATAATGTATTCACCTACTGTATTAGAATGACAACTGCTAGCAAGACTAAGATAATCTCAAAATCTCTAAAATCTCAAATGTGTCAGGTTAAATTCTGGGGAAATATATAAAATAATACACCAGACATCTCAAAGTTTATCTACATCTCAATAAATGGACACTACTTCATGGAGCAGCCATAAAAAACTAAACAATAATCCGTTCTGTAGAAACCTAAAAAACTTTGCACTATATCAGCAAAGTGATACATCAGGCTAACTTCATGTATATAGTCTGTGTCATGGTATATGCTACGTGCTTTGAAGAAAAATGCCAGTACTCAGATGAGTTGAGTAGCAATAATCAACAAACAGAAGAATATCACTCTTTACAACTTCCTGTTACAAGGTTCACCTCCATCTTTGGAAAGATCACGGTGCAGCTGAACAAAGGCAGCAGATGATTCATGCAGTCAGCGTGGGGCGCAGCAAGGGTGTCAGATGGATGGTGTGAGCGGGCAGTGGGACCACCCCTTGGGAGCGGCAGAACACACTGTTTGTTAGGCGTGATGAATTGGCTGCATGCTTGAACCCAAAGGTTGGCAAATTAACAGTTAATTAGCGGTTGATAAATGACAGATCGACACAAGCCCTCCACCGTTGTAGTCCTCTCCCGCTATCTCCCCAAGGCAAGTGTTTATGTGCTGGTAACAAGTGTTGGAGCAGACTGTTATGTCTGCATTTTGTCACACGGTGCGATTGCTCTCAGATGTGCCCCCCCCCCCTCCCCCAAATCCCCTCCACAACCAACCACCCACAAACCTACCCTTTTAAGTCCTGCCCCTATTTACCTCCAGTCTGCCTCCAATGGCCCAGCCCTCCTTTGCCTCACTGCGCTCTTATTGACACTTATAGATCCGTCTTAAAGCACACCTTTCCAGTCAGAATTATCTCGAGAGAGAGTGTGTGTGTGTGTGTGTGTGTGTGTGTGTGTGTGTGTGTGTGTGTGTGTGTGTGTGTGTGTGTGTGTGTGTGGGGGGGGGGG